>NC_051161.1:124138041-124323170 GCF_013339745.2 Dermacentor silvarum
TGCAGTGCTACTGTGCTGGCATTTCCTTTCACAATTCATACGAGAAAAAAACTATCCATGACGTGGTCGCTGTTATTATCCCGATACTTATTACAGGAGGGCAATGGTTTCAAAGTGGTTTTCTGCATTGAGCAGTCATTTGGTAGAGCATCTGATTGTAATCTCTTTCAGATAGCAATAAAGTTCGTATTTAATTAAAAGAGTAGCATTAAAGATGGTGACGTGCAGTCTTTCAAGCCTGTTGGCGATAGTGGCCTGTCAGTGGATCGTAGGAATATTTATGCGCAGTGCAAAATGTGTTCCAAGTCTGTACTCAGTATATGCAGTCTAAGCTAACTCATAAAGCTAGAAATTTCGACAGAATGGCCTGTCTGGTTGGGAAAATTGTTTACGACTTTGTGAGTGACTTCAACCAAATAAGGGAATTCCCTTATTTGGTTTGAGTTTCTCTCAAAGTCATTAACTAAGTCTATACCAATTAAACATTACATGAACACAAGTCCTGTGGTAGGGGACCGCGGCTGAGAACAGCAGCACGAAACATGCCATATGAAAATAAATTCTAAGGCTTAGGGCTAAAATTGTTGACACCTTTATCGGAATACTCGTACCATTCTTATTAAGGAAAGTGTGCAGATAATAATAAAAATTGTAGTTTGTTTAAGTAAACCCTCAAATATGAAACTCTATCTCAATCATTGAATGAATGAATCCGGGGGTTTTAGGTGTCCAAAACCACGCTTTGATTATGAGGCACGCCGTAGTTGGGACTCCGGAATAATTTTGACCACCAATTAATTAAGGGATCTTTGACGCATACCCCAGAACAAGGGACACGGGCGCTCTTGCATTTCGCCCTCATGGAAATGCTTCCACTGCAGCGGGGATTTGCTTCCGCGACCTCATGCTTAGCAGCGCCACACCATAGCAGCTAAGCCACCGCGGTGGGTACTTAAATAATTTGAGCGAGACGAATGAAAGACTCCGAGGGGCTCGATTTCTTGTAAGGCACAGCAACACAAAGTAAAGGCCCATGCCAGATGAAGCATACGGTAAGGGAACAGTTATGCTTAGGCAAAACCAAGAAAAACAGCGTGAGGAAAGTTACCGCGGGCGAAAGGATACCTCGCGGCAGGTGGGCATTGAATCCACAGCTTCTACATTAAGCGTGTATTGTTTTGCCAAGAAACTATGGCGCCCATTTTTCCGCGCACTGGCGCACCTTATTTTTTACTCAAACACAAACACTCAATGAAGTGGGCGGGACAGTGACAACCTTATCGTAAACAATCATTTCTGTAATGAGGAAGCTGTGGGTTCGGTCTTGAGGCACGAGAATTATGGCCTGCTACTATAAATTTTATTTGCTTTATCATTTCTACAAATATACCTTGTCACTCCTGGCTTCACTGGATCTTGCTTCATATCTAAACGCTTCTGGGACATGTGGTTACGCTGAGTCTAATGAAGCACAATGTGGCTACTCGTCCTATTCCTTCATTGAGATGGCAACTGTGCGAACGCTCGAAGTCCACTCACGCCACTACAGTCCGCCGTGGTGCTGTCCTCGCTACCGATGGCGCATGCGTAGCTCGTGCGCGGGAGGTTAGAGGGTGTTTTGAGACTCGAAGGGCATTTGGATGCAAAAACAGCAAAGCGAAGTAGATGCACCATCAATGCACCGCTCAATCGGCGGTGCATTTATTTATTTTGTAGTGGGGAATATGCATGTATAGGCGCCGTGGGCACTGCCATCGCTTCGGCGCGAGACCCGAGCTCGAGCTGCGGATGCCGACAGCTAGGACTGTGCCTAAAAAGCCACTTGCGATCCCTCGGACGAGTTTCAATAAATCCCCCTTTCATTTGGTGGAAGTGCTGGGTAACCTCGAAAACTGGAACTACGAAGCCGGACGCTACCCACTGCTACGACCATGCCTGACGGCACCGCCCAGGAAGATACACCTCAGCCTCCAGCGGTCATCGTTTCTGGTGTGTTGCGCCAGCGTGATCCTGCCGTCTTTAGCGGCACCGATGATCATGACGTGGAGGATTGGTTGTCATCGTACGAGCTGGTAAGCCGGCGCAATAAGTGGGACCACGCCACCAAGTTGCACAACGTGTTGTTTTACTTTACCGGCGTCGCGAACCTCTGGTTCCGAAACCACGAACACGATTTCACTACATGGACTGCATTCAAGACCAGTTTTGCAGAAGTGTTCGGGCGCCCCGCTGTGCGCAAGCTTCGCGCTGAACAACGCCTACGTGGGCACGCACAACATCACGGCGAAACATTCACTAGCTATATCGAAGATGTCATTGACCTGTGTAGGCGGGTGAATTCGTCAATGGCAGAACAGGACAAGATAAAACACATTATGAAAGGCATTGATGAGGACGCCTCTCAAATGTTGTTAGCGAAGGATCCGCGTACCGTGGCTGACGTCATCAACTTGTGCCAAAGTTTGACGAGTTACGGAAATAACGCATCCTAGCTCGACGCCCACCACCCACGGAAGATTCGCTAGCAGCATTGGTTATTGGTGACAACCAGTCAACTTTGCTGACTCAGATAAAAGAATTTGTGCGGGAGGAGGTTGCGCGACAGCTCTCCATTTTGCCGACCACGGAGAAGCCTTCTCACTCTTTGGCTCCAGCGATCCGGCAGATGATTGAAGAGCAAGTGACCGAAGCTCTTCCATCTCCGTGTCAGCCGGCTCCCGTGGCCGCACCTCTGACGTATGCTGAGGCGGCTGCACGGGCTCCTCACCTACCGGTGTTCTCTCCTCCGCCCTCAGCGCCTCGCCCGCCGCTGTTCTCTCCTGCGCCTTTGCCTCGGCAGCCGGCGGCTCACTTCTTCGGTGCACAGCAGCAGGATACAAATCCTTGGCGCACTGCTGATAACCGCCCCATATGCTACGCCTGCGGCACCCCGGGACATGTAGCGCGCTTCTGCCGCCGGCGTTTCCCGGCCTTCATGGGCACCACGCGAGCCTCCAACTACGGATTCCGACCATTTCGTATGCCACAACAGCCGCCACCGGAAGTCTACGTTGCTGATGACGTACCAGCTCCGGAGTACCAGCCCTTTGGTGCTCGTCGCTCGCCTTCCCCTCGCCGCCGCTCCCTCTCACCTATGCGTCGTCGGCCCAGTGCCAGTACTGAGGCGGAAAACTGATTTCCGCAGTTCCTGAGGCACGAACTGCGTCGTCGTCAGAAAATCGAAGTCCTCGCTTCTCCCCCGCTAACGTAATTGAAGTGTCAGTGGATGGCATCAAATCTTTTGCGCTCGTCGATACAGGTGCCGCCATATCCGTGATTAGTGAAAAGCTTTGTCGTTTATTACGGAAAGTGGCCATGACGCCTTCGGTACTATCGCTTCGAACAGCCACCGCTCAACAAGTTCAGCCCGTCGCTATGTGCACTGCCAGGGTGCTGATTCGAGACATTTTGTACTCTATTGAATTCATTGTGCTAACCTGTTGCTCCCACGATGTGATTCTCGGCTGGGATTTTCTGTCGCGCCATCATGCCGTCATTGATTGTGCACGTGCTGAGGTTCAGTTCTCCGTTCTGTGCGATTTGTCATCTCCCGACTTGCAAGTTCCTGATGTTAGCAGGAATCTGTGTAGCTTCAGATACGGACCTTCCTCCACACAGTGCTGTATTTGTCCCTCTTTCATGCACATCGCTTGCCGACGCGACGGTCTTGTTCACACCCGCTGCCGTCTTCAGTCGCCGCCACCCTATATCGTTGCCTTTCACCCTCCTCACGGTTCACCATGGTGCTGCGGAAATACTGGTTTCAAACCCAAATTCGCGAACTTTGGCTTTGCGCTGTGGCGAGACTATTGGCACAATCCAGACTGTGGACGCTGACGTTATTGTGTCTTTCCCTGCTGCCGACGACCAGGCTACAACTAACGTAAAAGTGCCCTCGGACGAGTTTCAATAAATCCCCCTTTCAATTTATTTACAGTACCCTCAGGGCCCAAAAGGGCGTTACAGAGGGGGTGGGTACAATAAACGATCACAAAACAACATGGTGAAACAATTAGTAGTATTTAGAGTGATAAACTCAAAATATGATCAGTTATTGCAATCTTGAAAGAGGATGGCTCCTCGATGCAGGCGATGGAGGGGGGAAGGCGGTTCCACTCGGCACTGGTTTTCGGCAGAAATAAATCGGAGAAAACATTTGTGCGAAAGAAAGGAATGTACACTTTACACCGATGATCAAAACGCACCATCAGACATTGATGGTGCGTCTACTTCGCTTTGTTGTTTTTGCATCCAAATGTCCTCCTACTGTCTGAACACCCTCTAACCAACCGCGCACATTTGGGCTGCTCATGCAACCGCTCTTCATTTATTTCACCATTGACATTCATGCCTGCTATACCTAACTGTTGGTGCGGGCTTCCCCACTTTCTTTTTCTCTAATTTTCATAGTTGGTGACAAAAAAGCAAAGCTCAATTAGCTTGATGGAGCGGCATCGGCAGCGTTATGCCTGCCGCTACTGGCACGACCTGTTTGCGCGCGCACTCTACCAGCACACTTGCGCTCCTTGTGGGTTGCTGTATTTGTACATTGGTCTGAGCTGAACTGACGCCAAACGTCGAGCTAACCCGTTGTCTAATATTTCACTGAACGCTGACTAACCATGATGTATCCTCGGTAGTCTCATATTGTGTACCATCGGAGTGCGTCACCTGCAATGCCACTGGCGGTGGTGCTCATTACCCGAGCGTTGTGAGACGCCTAGTAGTGGGCAGGGTGGTGTTCCTTCTGTAGCAGATGCCTTGCGTGAGGCCTTGCAGGAAAACTGAAGAACGCATAAGCTTCGCCTTTAAGAGTGAAACGCGATAGCATTCAAAGATCCCTGACTGCTTCTCATGCTTCCGGCAACTGCAGCTTATGTAACCGTAATGTTTACCGGGAAACACTGGCGGCGAACGCTATGCACGAAGGCGAGCTTGCTGGTCGGGTAGCGGCCTCTCGCGTGGGCCGACTTCGGAGGTAGTGAGCAGCAGCGCCCAAAAATTACATCATTTTCAGGTTTATGTTATTGTTTCGCACTTTTAATAATTGAGTCTGAGACGATTTAACATAAAAGGCCTGCGCTGTCGGTGTTATGTTCCATATTATTTGTTTGTGGGCTGCCATTATCAAAATTCTGAGGGATTGTCAAGAACTGTCAACAAGAATTGTCAACTTTGTCAAGAATGTAAGACAAGGCATGAGCAACTTTCATCATAGACCGGTGGGGCAATATAACCCGCAGATACCGCATGTCATGAAGCAATACGTGGCATATACATATACCTAAATATATACGGGATTTTGCTAACTAGCACGCCGGCGCCGCACAACGACACCAGATTTTCTGTGACACGGGGTATTTAACGCTTTCGCGTTAAAATGTCGCACATGCTTTTCATTAGGACACCGTTCCACGAGTTCAAACGCAACACAAAACATTGCCCGTGCTAAAACTTGCAAAAAAAATGACCAAACTTGTAAAATGTTCGTGCATAGTGCATTTGGTAATCCATGGCAGGTCTTTCTCAAAAAATGTATGAGGGTGATGTTGAATAAACTTTTTTAAGATCCAATTTTTTGAGAGAGAATTAGAGGAGTATTCTATGCTTCGTATTCGTGATTTTGCATTAGACGGCACATCCACTGAAACATCTCTAAGGTCGGCGAGATAAAGTTCCTGTTGAAACAAACAAAAACAACTAATGCTGATCTTCGAAATTTCCCGTAAGAACATTCATTTGAGAGCGATTGCCATATACAAGCGACCGGACACGATGGCGTCAAAGCTGCTTTATCTTCAAATAATTAAATTATGGGGTTTTACGTGCCAGAACCACGATCTGATTAAGAGGCACGCCATAGTGGGGGACTTCGGAAATCTGGATCACCTGGGGTTCTTTAACGTGTACCTAAATCTGAGTACATTCGTATTTCGCCCCTATCAAAGTGCGGCCGCCGTGGCCGGGATTTGATCCCGCGGCCTCGTGCTCAGCAGCCCAACATCATAGCCACTGAGCAACCACGGTCGATCTCCTCTATCTTAGCTCTTGTTTTAGAGTCGTTACACTTTCTACTCCAAGCTTGGAGCTATGCGTTTGTAGGGCTCGAGCTTCCAATGAGGCATTAGCAAGAACTGAAAGGGTGAATCAAAAACACAATATATATATATATATATATATATATATATATATATATATATATAACGCCTAACGCTTAATATATAACGCCTAATATATATATATATATATATATATATATATATATATATATATATATATATATATCTATATGAAACCTAACGCCGCCACCAGCTGGTGGCGGCGCTAGGCTTCGATCAGATGCTGGGGAAGGGTAGTGTAAACTGGTAGGCGTGCGTGGTGGACGTGGCGTATAGAGAACGGGCTGTCTAAAGGCTGGGCAGATATGAGTAAGGGCTCTCGTTGGCATGTGGCGGAGTTGTTGCAAAATCGCCCCGGGATGACGCGGGATGCTGCAGCTGTAGCACACCGCAAGAGGTCGACACACCCTCGGTAGCTCAGAGTAGGCAGTCCTCTCAGAAGGCATATTCCATAGCAGTATTGCTCTTCATGGGGACGGTAGCCAGCCGACATTTGTTGAGAAAAACGAGGTGAGGGAAACCGCCGTTCGTAATTGGACGGTGTCCGATATGGGTATCCAAATCGCAGTGTTCTTTCGTATTCATCGACATCTGCTGCAAAAACTGATGGCTGCCATGGGGTCGCAGCGGCCGACGTTCGCGCGCGTTCTCTCTCTCTTGCATAGCCGTCCTGAAAGTCGCTGGATCAATGAGAGATTTGCTTACATGCATCGAAGCAGTTCTTCTCTTACAATCTGGCGTATTGTCAACGAGAGGTGATTAGGAGACATTGCGTCTACACTAGCCACTGTTGGGACGTTAGACAGACGGCCTAATTTCGGGGCTATCCGTCGCATCTTCAGCGTTTCATATGTGCGACAGTGCTGCATCACGTCGGACACGGTGTTCAGGTCTCTTTGCCAATCAAGAAATTGTACACGAAATTGCACACGCAGAACGTGTCCAACCTTGTCCTCTTCAGTCATCCTGGGATTCACTATCTTGCACAGCTTCAAAACTTATTCTATATATGTAGTAGATGTCTCCCCTGGAAGCTGTGCCCTCTGAGCCAATGTCTGCTCCGCTCGCTTCTTCTTCGCATTAGAATCGCCGAAGAACTTCTGCACTTCCTCCACAAAACGATCCCAAGTTGTGAACATGTCCTCGTGGTTTTCATACCACATGAGAGCGGTGTTAGCCAAAATACACGACTGAGCTGCGCTGCCGGGTCCCAGCCTTTGCTTCTGCTCATCCGCTTATATTTCTTGAACCACTCGTCGACGTCTTCTCCTAAGGTCTCGCGTAACGGGGCAGGGCAGACCACTGGGGCAGCGGGTTGTGGTTGTGGTGGTCCTTCTTTCGGCATAATGAAGATGGGCTGTAGCGTCCGGTTGCGAAGTTCCAGATTTCCTGTTGTACTCCGCAGCTTTACCAATTGTGAAGGGGGTTTATTCGAGTCGCATAGCAGCAGTGACAAACGCAGCAGCAGCAGGTAGGGCGTAGCCAGAGAGCGAACTGGGTATGAGCGACACAAAGGCAACGGCACTTTTCGGCGCGCCGATCTTCTTCCTCACAATCGTGCTTCCTTTCGTCCAAGCTCCTTCCAAAGTACCATGCCCCCCCCCCCCCCCCCCCCCCCGTGGTTGCGCAATTACGTGGTAGAACCCATGCCACCATCGTCCGCTCTCCGTTTTCTCGGGCGAGAGACAGTGCACATTGACAGGCTCAAGCCGTACTACGACCCGCTGACTTCTTCCTAGGTCGCAAGGATGGCTACTCTTCTATTTCGAGGGTGAGCGTGAGGAAGAAGAGTGGCACGCCGAAAATCCCCGTTGCAATCAATCGTGTGGCTCTGGCCAGTTCACTCTCTGGCGACGCCCAACCTGCTGGTGCTGCGTTTGTCGCTGATACTATAGGACCGAAATAAATCCCTGTTACAATATTATATGTTACAATGTTATATATATATATATATATATATATATGCTGAAAGGAACGATGGCAGCCTTCCCTCTTCAATTCACAATGCCCACTGTAACATATCCGCAAAAATTATGATCAACGGATTGAAGTTATTTCGTGCTTCGTACAACTGAATATACGAAAAAAATGCCATCGAGTGCAGCTTTATTTGGTTAAGGGTACTAAAGGAAGTTTTAGAGGCTCCATAGAGTGTTGACTACGTAGACAGAAGGCTCCTTTTGCTCTAGTTACTAGGATGCGACAACTCTACTCATATTCACAGCACTTTTTGTCAACTCTATAGCAACACAAGGCAGTAAATCTGAAAAGTGTACAAACACTCCACCGCCATTTCTATGCTAAACATACGATTTGATGGTGACTTACGCGAGCCCTTCAAATTATGTTTTCCATGACCACCCCGACAGGGTCGCCGTACCGGAGCTTCTTCTCGTCGGCCATTCTGCGGCTACAAGAGAACGGAACCTTGCACATGTTGAAAGAGCGCTGGTGGAAAGTGCGGGATCCAAACAGGCACTGCCCCGAGGAAGACGGTCCATCTAGGCCAGGTTCGGCCAGCGAGTTGGGACTACCCAAAGTGGGTGGCGTCTTCGTGGTTCTGCTCGCTGGTCTGGGCCTCGCCTGCCTCATTGCCTTCGTCGAATTCTTTATGAAAGTGCGCTCAGCTCGCAGGTGACGGCGACCTCATGGCGGTATCGCTGTAGCGGAGCTTGAAAGAATGAAGGTAAGTCTGCGCCAGAGCAAAATACTTGCAGAATGTTGCAGAAATAAGTTAAAGAATTATTCAGTGATATAGAAGATACATGATACTTGTATTCATGTTACTCGCATATCCTTGGTACGCATGTGTTGGATGACTCAATGCGGTATTTAGAATGACGGAGTATCTGACTGCCCTTGACGTTAGAGGTGATGCTGATATTCAACATCTTATTGAGTTTTTCTTGAGCGTAATTCACTTGTCCTCCTAGAGATTCAGTTGAACTTGTCCTACATTTATGGTGCGGCAGCTGTGCGTAGCCACATTTAATGCGGATTATATTTCACCTACCAGTCGGCAGTACCTAAAACATGGGTTTTCAGTATTTCTTTACAGTTAAACACAAGGCGTGGGTGTTGGTGTTGTTAATAGAGGATATTATTGTCGTAAACGCCACTTGAATCAGGCGCGATGGTTGCAAGAATGTAAGTACTACAATGTGTGTTTTGTCTTTTCGGAAAGATTTGCGTTGATATCAGAAATAAAGTTCCAGATGCTTCTATTGACATTGCATTTTTCAGTCGGTCCTGACTGTCAACAAACTTTTCATGAACACGAACTACTGAACAATACCAAGTTGTTCCCCACTTACAGGCAGGACAAGGTTAGACGATGCGGTGGCGGTGTGCTGGTGTTCGTTACATGCCTTTTTGTGTGGTATCCCATTGCTGCAGACAGCAAGATAAATGTTTTGTGCATCAACATATACTCACTGCCTGTTACCACTCGCCCGAGTGTGAGAACTCCTTCGTAAATGGCTGTGGTGCTCATCGTGATTTAACGTCGTGATTTTCGCAATGACAATTTCCGTCAATACGGGGACATAAACTATAATGAAATATAGTTTTAACTATATAAACTATAATGAAAATACGGGGACATAATGAAATAACCTGTCGGCAACGTCACGGCAGTCCAAAGATTTGAACGATTTCACGCGGTTTTTTAACTTAACCAAATTTTTCACATGCCAACGCGCTATTTGATCACTCTTTATCTCGTCGCAACTTCAAAATCGGAGCTTGGCCGATAAGCATCAGCTATGACAGGCTTAGTAACGTTTGATTATTAAAATTTTGCCTATATATTCGCGTAACGAACGGCCAAGTATCTAAAAAGTATATTTGCGACTACAAAATGCCCAACTTATCAGGTAATATCTCTAAACTACTCGTCGAAAACTTCTACACTTTCTTTGGCAGATGCGCTTCGACTAGATCTGTTGGCGAAAACATGCAGTTGTAAAAGCCTAAAATACTAAGCTTGATTCACATCAAGGCCAGAATTCACAAAAGCTTTTTACGATAGAATTGTTCGTAAGAAATAATTTCAGGCAATCCTGATCCAATTATATAATCATCATTATCATGAGATATATCATTATCTAAGGCGGCCGGTCAATGGCAAAGAGTACTTACGAAAGCAAGGCTTTCTGTATCTGGCCCCAGAAACGTAAGCACTTCGGCTGGTTGCTTCGTGACTTAAGCCGAAACAGCGCAAAACAACATGACGTGATAAACGTACCCTGTTTCTTTCTTTTGCCCTGTTATTGGGCGCGGTTTTCTCTCAAGTCTTGATGGACAAACACGTGCCTCTTGCCTGCATTCAGTGCGATGAAGCACACCCAGGTATACGAACATTTTAAGATTATCTCATAGAATGAAAGGGGCTTTTTGAAAAGTAAAAAATTTGGCGTCTGTATAAAAATGGAAAACGTATTTCACTTGCTTGCGTGAATACGCGGGTCCTCTGCAAACGTTCAAAAATGAAATCGCATCACAGTGGCCTTCTGAAAAGAATTCACAGGAACTTCAAAATTTTTTTGGACGTATACAATTCTAACAAATAAACATTGCAGAATTTGTCACTTGGCGATAGAGATGCCTCAGAGGTGCCACCTAGCTGACCATAAGACGTCATAAATTCCAAACCTTTGCCTGTTTTTATGTGTAAGCATTTTTTGGCGATTACCCCAGTATCATCACGCAAAAAGTGTAATGCCTTGTTCCTGCACAAAAATACGTAATTTGCAAAGTTAAGCAATTTAAACGTTATAATAGCGTACATGTAGATGATGAGTAGCTTTATAAGCGATATGGATGAACTTACACAAAAAAAAAAAACTGAAGAGAGTACTCATAGAGGTACACAAGTCTCCATAGAAAATGCATGGCGAAACATGTAGTAACTGGCCAACTGAAATTGGGGGGTTGGTGATCTTGAAGTTTGGACGTGGTATAAACTGAAATTTGGAGTTGGGGCATGTTCAATTTAATGGTGGGCAAACTTAAATGTAGGAGTGAGTCAACTTAAATTTGTGAGTGTGCCAGCTTGTACTTTGGATATGGGAAACTTGCATTTGGGGGTGTGCCAGCTTGAAGTTTGGGCATGGGCAAACTTACATTTGGGAGTGTGCCAACTTCAAATTTGCAAGTAGGCCAAATTAAATCTGGGGGGGGGGGGAGGAGAAAAACATTTATTTGACGGAATAAATGGGGTTTGTGGTGTGGGGCCGACTTGGTTCATGGGACCTAGTCAAACAGAGGTGGCTGCCATCAGTCTAGGGCGCTACAGGCAGTTGCCACTCACTGCTCCCTGTCATGGGATAACATGAAATTTGCATCTGGGACAACTTACATTTGGGGGCGCGCCGACTTGAAATTTGGGGGTAGGTCAACTTGAAATTTATAAGTAGGTACACTTAAATTTGAGGGTGGGCCAACTTGAAACTTGGGGCAGGCCAGTTCTAAATTTACAAGTAGGCCAACTTAACTGGCGGGTGGGTTAACTGGAAATTTGCACTTGGGACAACATAAATTTAAGGGGGGTCCACTTGAAATTTTGGGTTGGCACAGCTGAAATGTGGGGTTGGGCCAAGTTCAAATTTGTGGCTGGACCTACCTAAATTTGGCGGTGGGCTGACTTCAAATTTGGGTGTGGGCCAACTTGAGATTTTGGCGTGCCGCAATGTCCAATTGAACACTGCTGAGCATCCTTAGAACTATGAACTGCTCGCGGGCAAGTGAACGCATTTCCATTGGGCCTTACCGAGGTGCAGTTAGAATGCAGGCGAGAGCTTGCGGGACAAGGATCGCGCGAATAACACAGGCTTGCTGGAAGGACAGCGAGGGTGACATGGCATGCGGCGGTGCACTCTCCCCTCCCTCAACAGCTCACGCACTACTGCGGCAGCTGGTGTTCTTAAAGCCCCTCCATATTACTACCGCCGTGATAACATGCATGGAAAATTTCTTAAATTTTCTAATGGGTCTCTAGCTTATAGGTCAAAATAAGTTTTACAGTGAAGGTGCTACATGGCATATATGGCACGCCTTGCTATATGGCATACGGTATATTCGGGTTACACTGCCAGATCATTCGATCACTAAAATTGCTCATATCTTGTGTCACTATATGTACTGTGGGAAGAAGAGGACATGGTTGGTGCCCTACGAGACGATAAAGAGGATTCTGGGTTTCGCTTCTCTAAGCAGCCATTAAAATTCATCTGTAAATACCAGTACGCTTCTTCCTTCCCGTAACATTATTGGTGGACGTGCGAGGTAGTCCCTTGCGCAAGACGGAGCTCCGCAGCGGACGTAACCTGGCCGCTATGTCATCCGAAGGGGAGTCTTCAACCGTGGCCCCGTCGACGCCACCGACGGTCATCCTAACCCAGCCCGGCGACCCTGGCATGTTTTCTGGGATTGACAACATTGACGTCGATGACTGGTTGGTAAATAACGAACAGGTCTGCGCCAACAACAGGTGGGATAACACGCTTATGCTGGCCAACGTAATATACTACCTAAAAAAACGGCACGGGTCTGGTTCGAGACACATGAAGAAGGGATTACAAGTTGGGAGCAGCGCAAACAGAAGCTTCGTGATTTGTTCGGCAAGCCCATCGGCCGCCAACGTGCTGCTCAGAAGGACCTTGGGACCCGTGCACAGACGTCCACTGAATCTTACGTGGCCTACATCCAGGACGTCCTGGCTCTTTGCCGCAAGGTGGATAAAAACATGACAGAGGCAGACAAGGTCAGTGACGTTTTAAAAGGCATAGCGGACGACGCGTTTAACCTTCTCGTGTATAAGAACACTACAACAGTCAATGAGATCACTAACGAATGTCGCCGCTTTGAAGAAGCGAAAAGCCGCCGCATGTTCAACAGTTCATGCGTCTACCCAACACCGCTGCTTCATCGACGTGTGAAGACCTTTGTCTTCCGCGTGAGCCCACCCCCTCCAAGAATGTCGTGCGTGCAGTTAGGCGAGAAATTGAAGCAGCGTCTCCTGCCACAGAAGTGACGCAGTGCTTTGACGATTCCCGGCCGCTCATGTCCCTCATTCAATCGGTCGTTCGCCAAGAACTTTCCAATGTGGGTCTGTAATCCATCTGCTACGCCAACCGTCCTGACTTCGCTTCGTCTGCTGCCTCTGCCCCTGTTCACCGGAACCATTGTAGTCCTTACCTGAGCTATGGCAACCCGGCCGAATGGTGCACTCATGATGATCGACCCATCTGCTTCTATTGTGGACGTGTGGGCCATATCTCTCGCCACTGCCGAAGTTCCTGGCCGCCCCTCTCTCGACCAAGCTTTCCCGACTACCGCCGCTCCCCACTGAATCCTCGCCCGTCTGCATCCTCCCGAGTTCGAAGATGCACCTGACAACGCTCGAGTCACTGCGACTAACCGCTCAACATCACCGCACAGTAGCCGCTCCCGCTCACCCCAGCTGCGTCGTTCCCCATCCCCTGCTTACCGTCGCCGCTCTCCTACGGGAAACTGACTAGGGCAGCTCCGGGAAGTGACGTTGCTCTAGCACCCCGGCCTGAAACTCCTCTGTTGACCCTGCCTACTGATCGGAACCTTCTGGAGGTGGATGTGGATCGTTTGCCTGTTACAGCACTCATCGACACTGGGGTGCAAGTTTCCATCATGAGTGCTGACCTGCGAACGCGCCTGAAGAAAGTCCTTACTCCTGCTCCGACTCGACTGCTACAGGTCGCCGACGGTGGAACTCCAGCTGTGCTCGGAATGTGTGCTGCACGTGTCAGTGTCCTCGGACGCCACACGTCCGTTTTGTTTAGTGTGCTCGACCGCTGCCCCCACGATGTGATCCTCGGCTTCGACTTTTTGACCGCCCATTCTGCTCTGATTGACTGTTCAGCCGGTGTTGTTCAACTTGACCTACCCCTTTCCATTGACCTTCCTGCTCAAGCCCCAACTCAGCTTTGTTCTGCGGATTTTATTCCTCTTCTTCCCCAAGCAGCAACCTGCATCACCGTTTTCGCCTCTCCACCTGTTCCTGACCGTGACTATGTCCTTACTCCCTCGACTTCTGTCCTGCTTTCCCACAATGTCTCCTTCCCACACACCGTCATTTCTGTAGCGGCCAATCAGACCTGTCTTCCCATCCTCAATTTCGGCCAGTGCCCTCAGGTACTTCCTCGAGGGATGTCGCTTGCACGTTGTCACCGTCCCGCAAGTGCCATATTTCAGCTCTATCTGTTGCAACATCGTCGACCAGTGCTCGTTCTGTGCCTTCTGCATCTGCCCCGGCCGACGACATTGCAAAGATGATTGCACCGGACCTCGACCCCCAATCCGCCGCAGAGCTCCGTGACCTCCTCGAGTCCTACGCCGACATTTTCGACCTCAACGATCGCTCTTTGGGTCAAACTACGGCTGTGAAGCATCGTATAAATACCGGCGATGCGGCACCTGTTCGCCGTCGCCCATTCCGGATGTCGCCCTCTGAGCGACAAGTTATCCAGAGTGAAATTGACAAAATGCTTGCCAAAGGGATTATTGAACACTCTTCCAGCCCGTGGGCTTCCCCTGTTGTTCTCGTCAAAAAGAAGGACAACAGCTGGCGATTCTGCGTGGACTATCGTCATCTAAACCATATCGCCAAGAAAGATGTCTACCCGCTTCCACGGATCGACGACGCTCTAGATTGTCTTCCCGGTGCCACTTATTTTTCATCAATTTCCCTCTGGATATTGGCAAATTGCCGTGGATGAAATGGACCGTGAAAAGGCCACATTCGTTACACCTGACGCGCTCTATCAGTTTAGGGTAATGTCTTTCGGCTTGTGCAATGCCCCGGTGACCTTTGAACGTATGATGGACATGCTCTTGAGTGGATTGAAATGGTCCATCTGCTTGTGTTACTTGGATGACGTCATCGTATTCTCTCCAACTTTTGCAGCCGATCTTTAACGACTTTCATCTGTGCTTTCTGTTTTTCGCGCCGCTGGCCTGCAGCTCAACTCGTCCAAGTGCCACTTCGGTCACCGAAAAATAACCATGCTCGGACATCTCGTCGATTCGTCAGGCATTCGGCCCGGCCCCGCTAAAGTTCGCGCAGTGCAGAATTTCCCTGTACCAACCTCTGCCAAAGATGTTCGCAGCTTTATCGGTCATTGCTCTTACTTCCGCCGGTTTGTGAGAAATTTCTCGCATGTTGCTCGTCCCCTGACTGACCTCCTCAAGAAAGACGTTCCTTTCTGCTGGGGCTCTGAACAAGCGACTTCTTTCTCGCGCCTCATCACGCTACTCACCACACCTCCTGTTCTCGCCCATTTTGACGCCTCCGTTCCGACAGAAATTCGCACTGACGCCAGTGGAAATGGCATCGGCGCAATTTAGCTCAACGCCAACGTGGGCACAACCACGTTATCGCCTACGCCAGCCGCCTCCACTCCCCAACCGAGCGCAATTATTCGATTACTGAGCGGGAATGTCTCGGCCTAATTTGGCTGTGGGCAAGTTCAGACCTTACATACATGGTCGATCATTTACGGTTACAACCGATCACCACGCCCTTCGCTGGCTTTCTTCCCTCAAGGATCCCACCGGACGCCTCGGGCGCTGGGCCCTACCCCTTCAGGAATACACATACACTGTGGTCTACAAGTCGGGTCCTTTACATAAGGACGCCGACTGCCTGTCTCGTCACCCCACCGATGCACCGAACGATTTAGTGGATGCCGCCCCGATCTGCGTTCTCTCGCTTTCCGCCTTGAGAGACATTGGGGCTGAACAACGACGCGATGAATCGTTACGGCAGCTTATCGAACGCTTGCTCTCTGACCCGTCTGACCCATCCCTTCACATGTTCGTACCACAAAATGACACCCTGCATCGCGCAACATGCACCCAGACGGGCCCGAGCTGCTAATCGTCATTCCGTCTCATCTTCAGCAGACTGTAGTCCAGCAACTGCACGACGTTCCACTGCTGGACATCTTGCCGTCTCTCCGACCTATGACCGAATTCGGCGACGATTTTTCTGGCCCCGTCTCAACCGCTCCGTCCGTCGCTATGTCGCCGCTTGTGAGTCGTGTCAACGCCGAAAACGACCAGCTGTACATCCCGCTGGTCTGCTGCAGCCTCTGGATATACCGACCGACCCTTTTTTTTCGCGTTGGCGTTGACCTTCTCGGACCATTCCCTATATCAAACGACGGAAATAAGTGGATTGCCGTCGCTACGGACTATACCACCCGCTATGCCATTACAAGAGCCCTTCCCACCAGTTGCGCTACAGACGTCGCTGACTTCTTGCTTCACGACGTTATCTTACACCACGGCGCACCTCGTCAACTTCTCACCGAACGCGGATGATACTTTCTTGCCAAAGTCATTGACGACTTACTTTGATCCTGTGCTACTAAATACAAGCTTACTACAGCCTACCATCCTCAAACTAACGGTCTTACTGAACGCCTGAACCGGACAATAACTGACATGCTCGCGATGTATGTTTCCTCCGATCATCGCGGCGGGGACACTGCTTTACCATTTGTCACGTTTGCGTACAATTCCTCGCGCCACGACACAGCTGGCTATTCGCCCTTCTACCTTCTATATGGCCGTGAACCGACCTTGCCTTTTGAGACTCTTCTTTCGACCACACTCGACTCGCCGACAGAGTACGCTCGTGATGTCATAACCACAGCGACCCAGGCACGCCAGATTGCCCGTCTTCGTCTCTCTGCTTCACAGACACGTCAGAAGTGCCGTTACGACCAGCGCCACAGCGACGTCGTATGCGAACCAGGTGCTCCTGTGCTAGTTTGGTCTCCATCTCGACGTGTCGGTCTTTCGGAGAAACTCCTCTCGCGATACTACGGCCCTTATCGCATCCTCCGCCAGGTGACGCCTGTCACGTATGAAGTGTCTCCAATGGATGCTACCGTGCCTTCACCTCTATCTGACATAATCCACGTCAGCCGCCTCAAACCGTTCCTTTCTGGAACCAGTGAGTCGCACCAGTAAGGTGCTTCTTCCGACGGGGGTAATGTCACAGTATGTACTGTGGGAAGAAGAGGACATGGTTGGTGCCCTGCGAGACGAAAAAGAAGATTTTGGGTTTAGCTCCTCTAAGCAGCCATTAAAACCCATCTGTAAATACCAGTACGCTTCTTCCTTCCCGTAACACTTGTCTTACATTCTTGACAAAGTTATTGCTCGGGATTTTGAGAATGGCAGCCAACAAACGTTGTGAAACAAAACACCGACAGCGCCTGCCTGTTACGTTAAATCTTCTCAGACTGAAGTATTAAATGCACGAAACGATAACAGAAACCTGAAAATTATTTACTTTTTTGGCGAGGCTGTGCACGACCTCTGGGATCGGCCCATGCAAGAGGCCGCGTTTCTGCTTGAAAGCGTGCATAGTGTTCGCCGCCAGCGTTTCCCGGTAAACACTACGTTTACATAAGGTGCAGTAACCACAAAAAGAGCGATGGAACAAAATGTTAGGCGTAGCGTCAAGAGATAGGAAGAGAGCGGTGTGGATCAGAGATAAAACGGTGATAGCCGATATTCTAATTGACATTAAGAGAAAGAAATGGAGCTGATCAGGTGGTGGACCATTAGAGTTACAGAATGGGTACGAAGAGAAGGGAAGCGCAGTGGAGGAAGCGTGAGAAGCAGTCAAGGATCTTTGAATGCTATCGCGTTCAACTCTTAAGGCGAAGCTTAAGCGTCCTCCTAATTTTTTTTCGTTTCCGCGTAGAGCACTGCACGGGCCCGGCCCGGGCCCGTTTTTACATTGGGCGGCCCGCCCGAGCCCGATCAAAACATTTATTTTTGCGGCCTGGCCCGCCACCCCTTTACCTTAAGCCCGAGCCCGGCCCGAGCCCGACTCGAAACCGGCCCGAACCCGGCCCGAGATCGAAAAATACATGTTTTTCAGAGTTGAGAAGCCCGAGAATAACTCGCAGAAAGCCCGAGCCCGGCCCGGGCCCGCGTCAATAAAACCCGAGCCCGGCCCGGGCCCGGGCCAAAAGCACACGCCGTGCCCGAGCCCGGCCCGAGCCCGTGAAAAAACTCCTCTACCCGGCCCGGCCCGTGGGCCCGGCCGGGCCGGGCCCGGGCTTTCGGGTAAGCCCGAGCCCGTGCAGTGCTCTATTTCCGCGTCCGTTAGCAAAAATGTGGGCCGATCCTGCAGGTCGTGCAATACCCGCGGATGAGGTGAAGCAGGCTTCAAGAACTCAGCAAAGTGAAGCGAAGAGTGCATACATTATTTGGAACCACCCATAATATATACAGAACAGCATTCGTTTCAATAAAAAAAAACATGCCGAAAACAACCGTCCCGCGAGAAATTCATAAGCGCATTCTATGCCGCTTCTCGGTGCATGCATCCGTGGCGTAATGGTTTCAGCATCGGGCTGCTTTACAAAGAGGTCCTGTGTTCGAATCCTGCCGCCGAACAATTTTAATAATGTTTCTCTATTTATTACACAGTACTTTCTTGACAATGACAACATTACAAAGTGACATAGCCGTTTGAAGCCAGGACGAAGTTCAGGCAAATCCATGTACTTCCCATAATTCCTATGGTGGCTTAATCGCCATGATTGCAGCTTCTATAGACACTCGCGTTGCAGCAGTGCTATGGGTAGGCCACGCAGAGTTAGGGCTCCCGAGGAGCCACAGCGACGAGAAAGCCACGATCAATACCATTAATCTAAAGTAATAAAACGTTTCATACATTCATTAGCAGGTGTAGTGGTTTTGCTACAGCTTCGCTGGACATACACTTTCGCAGGGCCGGGACTGCGAGTGAATATTTTTACAACGTCTGTGACCGGAAGCATGACTTCAGCAGAGCCTACAGTGGCCAAAGTGGCGCAGTATTTAGAACGGGCCCTCAGTCCGATCCATTAAACCTTCGCCCCATATCACTAACAAGCCTGGCATGTAAACCTTTTTCAATTCTCGACTTACCTTCCTATTGACCTTCACTGTTCATTCCAAACGTATGTCACATACATAGACTTCTCTAAGACTTTTGAATGCGCTGAGCACTAAGGGCTAATTTGTTTTTAGTTTCATTTCATTAATGAGCCCCTTAATAGTCTGGATGCAACATAAGGACGTGTCAGGATATCGACGTTAAAAGAGGGTAGTGGGCGTATACAGCCCCAGTATACAACTGCCCTTACAACTGTCATATATCGATCCACCTAATGTTATACAACAATATTACAACTAGTAACAGTATCTATAATATATGAAATAACAAATCAACACAACAAAAAGAAAACATACAGGTAATGTTCAAATCGGGATTGGTGCAAACTGACCGTACAGTTTTTTCTTGTACGAAGTGCGGCCAGAGCATGATGCTGTATCATCGGCTAGTGAGTTCCAAATAGCTACAGCGTCAGGAAAAAAATGATCTGGTAAAAGCTGATCATCAAACAAATATGTGTACAATTCGGTGGGTGTGCTTTAAGTGCTTTTGAGATATCATTAGGTAACATCAATAATGCTGTACTTTTATTTTGGATAATGGTATGCACGACGAAGACAGAGACGGGCAATTTGACGACGCGGTTAGAGTATCGGGAGGAAAAGGAGCAGTTGTAAACTTGTGATGCTGGTTTCGGGGCGAGTATTGTGGGTTGATTGATCTGGACGCTCTTGAGTGGCTTATAAGTTAATTGTCGAAAAGGTTTGTAAGGAATGCCAGATATATGCAGCGTATTCGAGCTTTGGACGGACGAAGGTGAGGTAAGCAAGTTTTATTATTCTGATGAATGCAGACTTCAGATTGCGTCGGGAGTATCCAATAGTTCTGGAAGTTTCGCAGCAAATAATGTAAGTATGCACGTCTGATGATAATGACGGTATCATATGAACATAAAAGTACTTATAGGAAGTGTCAGGGCTTCCAGCCACAGATTTAATACTGTAGGTGTGGTTGATGATGTCACAGTTGCGAGAAATAGCGATTAGTCGACATTTTGATAAGTTAAGGGGATTAATTGCACTATCATGCCGTTGTGGTGTTCTGGTGTGGTCGTCCTGCAGAGGGGTGCTATCGTCAGGCTTCTGGATGGCAAATGTATACTACGCATTCATCTGCAAAAAATAATACTGTATTTTTACGTTAGTAGAGAACTCATTTATGCAGATTAGCAACAGTAGTGGTGATAGAATAGCGCCCTGTACAACTCCAGATGTCACACTAATGAGTGGTGAGGTGCGGTTATTGGCTGAAATGAATTGCAGACGACCTTTAAGGAAGTCCTCAATCCACTTGAATAGGTTAGAAGGTAAGCGACTGCAAGTTATATTTTGCGGGTTATGCAGATAGTGATCAAACCTGTCTGCAATGGCTATGAAGTTGACGTCTCTTTCTAGTTTGTTATCAATGGAAAGTAGTGAGTTGTGCGTGATGTCCGGGAGTTGCATTTTGCAGCAGTAAAATTTTCCAATGACATGTTGATAGGAAAAAAGTGATTTTTTGTAGGTAAGGGGCAAAAGCCATTTATTGCAATATCATGCCATTGTGGTGAGGTCATGCTGCAGAGGGGTGTTATCGTCAGGCTTCTGGATGGCAAATGTATACGACCATGGATGCTATTATGTGCACTAGGAGCGTATTAAACGACCTGCGGTTACGAAAAAAATGGACGGTAAAAAGCAAATCGCTAAACTTCAATGCCCATGTCTTGACTGTCTAATTTGGATTAAGCAATCATGGATGAAGTGTTTTCTAGCACATCGCTTTTGGGTCACAGTTGTTTCCAGCCAGCATTCTGTCTCTACCGAGGTAGTATGCGGAGTACCTCCTGGCTTCGGTCTTGCTGCAATTTCTTTTTTATATTTCTTTACGACTTCCCACTCGACATATCATCATTCATTATCTAATTACATCTAAGACAACTGCGTCTCACACGGTGAAAGTTACGAAAGTGAAGATCAAGTAATAATACAACTCGACCCCAAACTAATAAGGAATGGTGTTGGTGTTGCTTTATGAAAGTAATTATTTGAAGTACACATCCATGCTTGTATCATGAAAATAGTCTTATGTGACGTTTCACGACTCCCGTAATTCATCATGCGTATTGATTGTTGAACCATACAGATACCATGGGAGTACTAATCAGTAGCAAATCAAGATGGGTCTAACAAATTTTAAAGCTTTCAGCCGGTGTTTCAAAATGCCTTAGCTACACCAGAACATTAGTTGTTTTCTCTGCACCATTCCGCAGCCTTGCGTATAAAAACCTCCATTGTTACTTAACCCAAGTAGCGTCCAAGTGAAATCTCCATGATGTTTCCCTCCTTATTGCTCAGGAATTCATTAGGAATCCCGTAGCCAGATTCATCACGTCGCATCACGGGACGAACTATAGTGTAAGCGAAAGTAAAATGACCTGTAGAACTCGAGCACTCACCGCTCAGATGACATATATCAAAACTTTGCTTCTTTCATAAAGTATATCAAAATGTTCCTCACCTGCTGGGTTTAGTACTCATTCCACTCTTTCGGTATATCACGTCATATCTTCAACTCAGTGAGCCCACAACGAATTTGTGCTAAAACCAAACGGGGTTATCAAATCAGTCCTTTCTAATGTCGTCGATATCTGAACCAGCGTACCAGAACCAATTGTCTTTGAGCGTGAGGCTGAAAAAAATCAGGAGGGGGCTAACTATATACTTTTGTCACTATAGTTTCTGACAACCTAAGAACTACGATGAAGCTCCACCCACAAAGACGCTGTGCGCCTGCTCTTTTTCTTCAAAAGAGAGCGTAGCTAGCTGGAGGCGGCTCACACTTCAATAACTTTGCTCTGCTGACATGTATGCTAGGCTAAGTGAAAAATCATTGATAGTTGTTTCAAGCTAAAAGGTACCTCTGGCTGAGCAGTATTATCAGGATCACCGATAAAATTTGCCTACACGTCCAGGTTTCATCCTAAAACCAATGGCAGAAGGACTCATTTCTACGGGGTAAACGGTCGTTTCGTACACGCGAAGCCGCTTGACGTGAAGTAAATAGGTGGTCTTAACTGTCCGCTGCATGTACGCTAATTTTGGTTGAGTTGGAGAAGGTGCATATAACATTTTCGGTCTTATGTTGTCATGTGCTATAGTGTTATAATTATGTTGAGTTTTCTTTCTGTTCGTTTACTTTTTTCAGCTTACGCTACTATTCCTACTACTAATACGGCAAATGACGGTTGAAAGGCTCTTTTTGTATTATTTATTGCTGCGCCATGATAATGGTGCTCATTCTCTTAAAAAATGTTGGCTTTTGTTTTCTGTTACTCTATTCACTTATGTAACGCCCATTGGTTGGGGTCTTTAAAGGTGGAATAAAAAATCAGTAAATATTCATAATGATGATAATGAAGGCGAGAGATGCGAATGTAAAATAAGGTTTCAGAAGAACATGCTGTGGGCGTAGTTGGTACTTGCTGTGAGATATGTGCATATCGATTCTCGGGTTGTTTGTAGCTGCAATCAATCAATTTGAAGTGCCACCTGTGTCGTTGTGATGGCTTTCTTTCATGTCTGTGGTTTGTGTGGCACCTTTAAATAGAAACACCTTTCACATGAAACAGGCCACCAATAAATTGAGCAAGTCCTACGGGTCGAAATTTGTGGTCTTGCTTTTTCCAGCGATATTTCTCAAGTCATTTTCTTGGCAATCCTTGCGTTCGGTAATGTTACCAAAAGTCCCTCTACCATGAACATGCAGATGTGCGAAGTAAATTATCTATAGATAAAAACACAGGTTAATACAATATTGGACTCAGCTTTCACTACTCGGCATCAGTAGAGCACTAACCTGAATCTTTAAGGATACCTTGTGAATTTTTTTGTTTCATCACTGCCCCGGCTTACATAATGAAGAATATAAATTTTGATCTCTGACCAAACTGTGCAAATGGTAGCTGAATGTTACTAAAATTTAAGCATATTCGGCACAAAGTGTATGTAAATAAGAGCAGCTAAAACCTGTCGGTGCTTTAAGTACAACCCCGCTAAAAAATACATGAATCCGTGCAAATGGATTTGTTTTCTTTTGCAGGAACAGCTTGCGGAGAACAATAAGCCTGGGAAAGGCTCACTGCTTACTTCAAGAAGAAAGGCGCTGGAAACTCTACAAGCATCGGGTGCGACAACGAATGACATTGCTGCCTTAAAACACATTCTGCAATATGATTAAAACTAGGGACATGTAAAACAATAAATTCTCATTTGCGTTGGTTTGCATCGGAATGAAAAAATAAAATAAACGCTCTATGGAGCAAGAAAAGTGCATCAAACATTTTCGGTAGAGACCAGAAGTTAGGATTTCAAAGTACAGGGTAATAATGTTGTAGAAAACACATTAGTTTGGCTAGTAAAGTGTTTTCTTTTAGCAGAAGTTTACCGTGCACATTTCATTTGTGGTGTTCGCCAAAGTTTCAACGTATGAGAAATTATAAAGGCCATCGCATTAAGAAGTTTGCGGCACGCTGTTCCGTTGCTTATTTACAGTGCTTTACATTGCCGCTGCCACATTGGAAAACGTGACCGCGCTGCCATGGAGCACAGCCTCGCCTACCCTGTCATATAGCAGACGACGTGCAGAGGAATTGCGGGAAAGCGCTGTTCTGCATTCACGGGTGAATTATTATTAGCACGTGGCGCAATTTTTCCGAACAAAAGCGCGAACGAAACACTTTGTGCTGGTGATACTTTACGTAGGTCGCTACTCTAGTACAGTGGGGGCGACTGAATACTCTGGTTTGCGCGTGTGCGTCCTGTGATAGAGTGACGCCCGATTGCGCGTACTATTTTCCCTTTGATTTTAACATCTAAGTCCTGCAAGGTTTTATGGTGCAAAATCAACTAAGACTATGATGCGCTGTGATGCGCATACCTAAGAACTGCGTAATATGCCGTGACAATGATTATGCGCCAGCAATCTTGCGATAATATCGTTTTCAGTGTCTCCACGTTGCTTTTTGTTGCCTCTCGCAAAAATCGTCTCTTTGAATTTGCATGAGAGCTATACCTCCGGACATGCATAAGCAGTGATCGCCATTAGAGTGCGGCAGAACCCATCTCACCATGAGTGTCGACGTTAATGCGATTAGCAACGAAGCAAAGTAGCCCCACACCATATTGCCAGCAAAGAGACGCGTCATGTATTAGGTGCGTAGGCAGCCGGGATCCTTTCTCGCGCTCCCCTCACGCGATGTGCCATTCAGCGGCGCCACTGCGGAATCCGCGCATGGCGCTTGCGTGAATGTACATTCAGATACATTAGTCTGGACATATAATGACGCGGGCTCGATTCCACCCAAGCACAGGATAAAAAAAGTAATTTTTTTGAAAAGCGGCACACAGTTACTAAAGTTGGCATAACAGAGGTTCATTGACGAACGGCACGTACCAAGTTGCACATACCATGTGACCCAAGCTGGCGTCAGATAGGTTCACTGCAGAGTAACCCAGTGATCCAAGTTACGGGAAAACTGTTAGAAATATAAATCGGTCGATAGACAGACAGCCTCGAAACAGTAGTGAAGTACCCTGAGAATACTAGTCGCATAAGTTAAACAACGATAGCCCCACTGTTACCATTGTTAACACAATACATTTTGTCAATAGAAGCTTTATATTAATTCTGACTTAATATGTGGAACACACAGAATGTCACATACGCAGTAACTAAAGTTGGTCTCACGGTCGGTTTCCAACCCTGTTCCCTCAGCACAGCTGCCATGGTGCGCTACCTTTAGACCATGGGCAACCACTCCCTCTGGCGAATCTTGGCGGGAAAATGGTAGGAGGCATAAAAGATAGATAGATAGATAGATAGATAGATAGATAGATAGATAGATAGAATAGATAGATAGATAATTAACATACAGAGAGACATACGAATACACAGCCACGGAAATCTCGTGAAGTACACTAAGATTGCTAATCGCAATAATATATAGCAATGCTAACCCCACTCCTAACAAAATTAGCACATTGCAGTAATGATATTGTTAGGATACAATAGACGCTTAAGAGACCTGGCGCCAGGGAAGTCGAAGACGGCCATGACGGCTTGGCACCAGCTAGTTTCCATCTTGGTCTCTGGCGGCGCTGCTCTTGTAAATGCATCGTAATTAGTTCGTTCGTCTGTACCTCTCCACAAGTAACATTTTGGTGGAGCTGTGCGATCCACGTCCTTGCCACTGAGCGGTCGCTACATCTAACTCCCTAACATGTCTCCCGGAGGTGAGACGCCATCAGCATTGGCTATGACTCGTGAGACTGCTTCAGTTGTGACGCTTTCTCAGATTCACGACCCTGGCATGTTTTCCGGCATGGAAGGCACTCACGACGAAGACTGGACCAACCTTTGTGAACGCGTCAGTACTAATACCAGGTGGGATCCAACGATCATGCTCGCTAGCGTCGTTTTTTTTTTTTACCTACCTGGGCGGTACCTCACGCGTGTGGTATCAAACCCACGAAGATCAATTACCAAGCTTGGATATTTTGAAAGAGAACATTCGCGTACTATTTGTCGACACCTTCGGGCGCACGGTCGCAGCAAAAACAAAAAAGGCTCTTGCAACAGGTGTTCCGAATCCCACACGTAGAAAACGTCCTGGCTACTGGCCGCAAAGCGGACGACAAGATGTCTGAAACAAATTGGCGCACATATTAAGGGTGTCGCAGAAGACGCCTTCAGCTTGCTGGTTTTTGGCAACGTCTCTACTATTGACGCCGTCGTCAAAGATTGCCACCGCTTCGAACAAGCTAAAAGCCGACGTATGGGGCGTCTGCCAAATACACCTGCTACGTCGTCTAGAGCGCTTCATCCGCCTCAGCCGTGATTCTACTAGAGCACTGCACGGGCCGATTTTTTCAACCCGGGCCCGGAAATGATATACGTTACCTGCCCAGCCCAGCCGGCCACCCCGTTTCCTTAGGCCCGAGCCCGGCCCGAGACCGAAAAAGATAACCGAGCGGCATGAAAAAAAAAATTAAATAAAGGAGAGAATGAAATGAATTTATTCTTAAGGCATAAATACATGTGATATGCAATTATGAACACCATTTGAGCCGTCTGAACGCAAATACCAGCGCGCGAAGTAGTACGAATGACTCTGCCGAGCAGTATCGCCAGCAGTTTCCAACGGCGCGACCTTGATGCGGCCCAATCCACTTCTATCGCAGCGCCGCCACAGTATTTTTTCACGTCGGGCGCCTCAATGCAAAGCATGCGCCGCCCCAGCCGCTCGTCCCACACAACCGTATTCTAGTACACTATAGCCGAAGCTCAGCCTCGACCGGTCGTGAGCGGAGCGCATGGATGGAGTAAATGGAGAAATAATGCTTCTCGCTCCTTCCATGGTGCAGCGTAATGCGCTGCTGCTAGGCGGCCGGTTGAGAACATGCTTGCGATCATGGATGGACGCAGTGCCATGTTTCAGCCGCGGGACGAATTATCTTATCTTACCAGTCATCGTTTCACCGATTCGCCTTTGAAGAATCAGCAAGTCGCGAACGCGCTTACACCGCGCTGAAAGCATTAATTACATTGATTTAGGTAAGGAATACAGCGGCTTCCTTCGGTTTGAGGCGACTGCGGTCTTTCTGGACTTTTACATTCTGTTCAAACAGCGCAAAATACGACGGAAGAACAAAACGGAAGTACACAACAGTAATACTGTTAGCTTCCAGCTGCACCAGGGCAACAGGTTTTTCAGAGTGGAGACGCGCGAGGATAACTCGCTGCACTTTACATGCATACATACCACCAGAAAGTCCGAGCCCGGCCCGGGCCCGCGTCAAAATACCCGAACCCGGCCTGGGCCCGGGTAAAAAAGCACATGCTGTGCCCGAGCCCGGCCCGAGCCCGGCCCGAGCCCGGCCCGAGCCCGTGAAAAACTGCCCTACCCCGCCCGGGCTTTCAAGTAAGCCCGAGCCCGGGCCGTGCTCTAGATTCTACCATGATGGCTTCTTGCCCGCACGACTTAATTCCCAGACTTCATTTTCTCTCCGTGCATTTGGCTCTTATTGAGGGCTCAGCCAGCAACCTCCGCTTAGAACTGCCTGTTCTTTCGCATACCTACGATGCGACCCCAGGCCCCATAAGCTCCACCAGCTTCGTGCGACTGCCGCCCGTTTCTCTATTATATATTGACGGTCGTCTTCCCCACCCGTTCCTGATGGGGCGTTTGCCATTACTGCAGTATGATGTAACCCTACCTTACACCGTTTTTGAGGTAGTTTCTCCGCCCCTGTTGAGAAAGTATCGCGTTCTCCGAGTTTGGCGACGTCTACGTAGACAGCGTCCTCGTGGTTTCCTGGGTGGTTTTGAGCACTTTGGCTAAGGCCTTTTTGTAGAAACCCGCGAAGGACCACACAGGAAGAGTGGTCGATGAGCAAACATGGCGTTTAATGGAACAACAATCACGATGACGATGATGATAGCAGGTGAGCGAGGAAGAAGTTTCTACACACTCCCCGCCGCGACGTGAAGGGACATTTCGTCTCCTTGGCACAGAGGCAGTCCGGTTACACCATATCAGAACAATCGGGAAGTTCCAGCAGGCCAGATGAGGTGAAGGAAACCTCGCACGGGCGGCGTTGTTCACTGGTTCGTGTAAATTCACCTTGTGATCGGTATTTACCAGGATCTCTACCATGTCCTTGTTGCCTTACCGAATGCACAGTTGCACTTTCTTTCGTCGTGGCAGTTCTTGCGTGCACACATAGTGGTGTTAGACGACGTTGCTCAACGTTGAACATCAGTAGCTGGCGCTTAGTATTCTGTGGTCGTTGCTTGATCTTCCTTAAAAGAATGTGGACGTCGTCAAGAGAAGCGCAGCCTCGGCAAAGCAATCGGCGATACGGGCACCTTGTTCCATCTTTGCAGTGCTTTGATTTTGCGCATATAATATTCGGTCTCAGATGCATCGTTGTCCTTGCTTTACTGGATATCTGCGGCAGTGGTAGTCTTAATGGTCGGACGTTGGTTGTTTGTGCCATGTAGGATTCGTTGAGAGTTAAGCTATTAGTTCTGTCCGCGAGAGACAGGGCAGTGGCCAGACGCTCTTCTAGGTTGATTGCGCAGTGACGATGGGCGTCCTGTTGTCGGCACCTGTACTGGCTTGAATTCATTTCGCTTCGGTTCACACATGCGCCTTCAAGGTCATCAATACAATGAGTATTTGTTACCTTGCCTGGACGGGACCGTGACTCTGTGGTGAAAATGAGGTCTTCGTGAACTCCTGCACGGTTCATCAGAGACGTTGTCGAACCGCGTGTTGCTATTTAATCCGTTAACATGTCTTGGGCACTGTGTGAAGGCTCTTTTGGTATCCCTGTGGCTACAAGAGTTACTTGTTCGTCCTTGTGCTTTCGATGCGTCTCCAAAGTCCAAGATGATGACATCAGTGGATAGCTGTCTTCGGTTCCGTCATACAAGTCTGTAACCATGTTACTACCGGTTTTAGACACTACAATATTGTCTTCAGTAGGTACTTCTATGTCATTGAAGATTTCTGTCTTTATGCCGTTCTTTCGTTACCTTCTTCAATGCAGCCATGGCTTGTAGCTTCGGTCTTACAATCTTTTACCAGTTGTATGTTTTGCAACGCGTCAAGGCACAAGAGTAATAAGATGGTCATTCCCTTTCCGGACATCTGTGACACGTCTGCACTGTTTACACTCTGTGTCATCTCAATAGCAAATCTGATTTTAGACTGCAGTGTAACCAGTTTATCGCTGTAATCTACCTGAAGGGTATACTCTTCATATATTTCGTCATCAGGAGTGAGCACTTCAATCTTTCCATCAAGGAAACAAAGCCTCTCATGAAGCATTTCGAGCCGGCTGCTCATGAGGTGCAGTTGAGCCGTTGTGGCCTCACTGAGCGCCGTATCGATATCGTCGAAAATGAGGCTTACCGTCCTTCTGATAAGTGCCCTATCTATGATCAGCTCGGCCTCCTTGTAGCTGGCGGCTGTCGGTGGATGGATGAGGGCTGTCGGTAGCGTTGACTCCGCTCTTCCCGGTGAATCCATGCGTGGGCTCATCGTCATTCGGTCATGGGGGCCGTTCGTTCGATAATTATTACAGCTCCCGAGTTTCACGGCACCATTTTGTAGAAACCCGCGAAGGACCACACAGGAAGAGTGATCGATGAGCAAACATGGCGTTTAATGGAACAACAATCACGATGACGATGATGATAGCAGGTGAGCGAGGAAGAAGTTTCTACAGGCCTGTCTCCATTTGCTGAGATACTCTGGGTGCATGTTCTTTGGCATTGGGCCGGCCCTGAATTGACTGAATATGTTTCTCGGTATGGGCTTGACGTTTGTTTGAGCGTTCTCGTATGGGATGTTTAGTTTGCTTAAGATGTGTCTTACCGCAGGTGTCTTGGTCAGTCTTTCTTATTGGGCTGTCCTGTGTGCTTCAACTTCTTGTACGCCCATTTTCAGGAGTTTCTCGGCCGATGTGTGTCTCAGCAGGTGGAACACCCCCTTGTATAGGTTTGTCTTATGAGGCAGTTTATCTTTTCCTTCTCCGCTTTATACGGGTTGAGATATTGGAGGGAGTATACGAAACGGCTCAGCTGGAAAGCCCGGACTAGACGCTAGAGATCCGCTTCCTTCATCCCAAAGTGTTTTTTGGCGATGCGTTGGTTTGGCTCTCGCATGCCGTAAGTTTCTGCATAGTTACGGCGTTGTTGCTGTTACTTTGTAAGTGCATACCTAGTGTCCTGATCACTATGACCTCGTGAACTAGGTTGTCGTCCAGGTAAATTTATATCGGGAATGAGGTTTCTGTTTCGCCTCGTGCCTTGTATATCACTACGAGGAGTTCTGGTTTTTGTGGGAGCACGATAATCCTAGCGTTCAGGTGTGTTCTGAGACTACGTCTGCTCCATTTTGTAGTAGATTCTCGATCTCTTCGTCGTTTTCCTTGGTTACCCAGAGCGTAATGTCATCTGCATATAGGGAGTGCGATAGGTTTGGTATCCATTCTAGGAGCTGTGCCATGAGTATGAGAGTGATGTTGAAAAGTATGGGTAAAATACGTGTTCCTGCAGCGTAACCCTGCTTCCCAGTGTGGTCGGATCGGATTTGAGTGACCCGAAACGTATCTCCGCCGTCCGAGCTGATAGAAAAGCTTTGACGTAACTGTGGGTTCACTCGCGTACTCCTAGATTTGAAACGGTGTCCTTTATAGCCTCGTGCTTGACTTTGTCGAATGCTTTGTTAAAGTCCAGAGGTAGAAATGGGTTCGTTCGTTTACGGTGTATTTCGTTGATGGCCTGTTCCGATAGTCTAGGCATGAGGTCTTGCGTGGAAAGGTTTTGCCAAAAACCCAACATTGTCCTGCGGAAGAGTTCGTGTTTGTCCACGGCTTCTTGAGGGGCGATCTATTCCTTTCATGATGGCACATCTAAATAATAGAAAAACGTTTATGCTCGACATAAACCTGCAAACCGCATCGCGAATAAGCATAATCAACGAAAAGAATAAAGCCGCAGTTTCGTCCGAAGGTGAAGCATTGATGGCGATAGCAAATTAGTAGACAGCTATTCGAAGTAAGGACAGCTTTATCGGCCGCATAAACTTGGAAATATTCGCTTACTAAGTAAATGAACAAGCATGGTGTCAGCGTGCAAAGTCAAACATGAACACATCTCGGGCCATGACCGCGGAAACTCCCTGTCAAAACGCTGAGTCAGGAAGCACGGCAGCAGCAGTGAGCCAAGTGGCCTTCGTGTTGCGTGGTGCGCTCAATGCAAACTGAGCGACGAGAAAACTGCACGCACATAGGTATGAGCCGCCTGCAGATCACATTTAAGAGAAGGCGCGCGCGGCCGTGCAAAGTAAGCAGTTGGTGCCGGAGTAGAGCCTGCCTCCCCGCTTCCCTCCCGGCGCGCGTGAGATTGAGCCGCGATCATCGGTTCCCCATGCTGAGCGATCGCGAAATACGCAGTTGCTGTTGGACAACAACGCTGCCCCCCTCCCTCCCATCCCCCAAGGGCCTTTCGCGCGACGGAAGACGGCGCGTTTGCTGGCAGCTTCCCTCTTCTGCGCGCGCCAGATTCAGCCATGATCGTCGGCTCCCCTCGCGCGCTTTCACTCGCACATACAGCATACGGCGCGCGCCGACAGTACTATGGCCCTTGCAATTCATACGGAACATCAAGGCTACGGAAGAAATGCGCTCGGAGTGCCCATATAATTGCTATTTCAATAAGAATATTTTGCGGAATCTTTTTCAGCAATTAAGGGAAAACCTTAAAAAGAAAACTTGTAGTGGGCTTCAATCCAAGCCACCGATAAGGTTTGGAGTGAAGCCACATTTCATTTGCTCTACATCTTATGTGTGAAACCACTGCAACTGGATATTTTCTATCAGCCTGCCTCCTCTGACGTTGCTTTAAAAACACAGTGAGTCGCGTGCGAAATTTCTTCTTCCTCGTCCAGTGTTCCTGCTCTAAACCAGCAAATGACACTTTGTGCCTGTCATTCGATGTTGGCAGAAGGCATTAAGTGAGAAACTTCGTCCTTAATACCAGAACTTAGCCAGAACGTTTTTCTGGCATGCTGCCCGCAAGCAACAATCGTCAATAAACAGCTAGAATCGTGTTCTAGCAATTTCTCTAGGCATGACGCGTGAGAGATGGGCCTTAGGTTTTGTATCTGTACACTCTTCCCTACTTTCCGTGTGAAGGTTATCTTTGCGTGTTTCCACGCTGCCGGCAGCTTCCCTTTTTCCCAGCATTGGTTAGAGAGTATTCCGATAGATTTTACTGATTCCTCGCTCAAGTTTCTCGATGATATATTGGTCATTCTCTCCCATCCCAGGGCAGAGCATGCGCAGAGTTTGTGTACTGCCGCCCTAACCTGAGCAGTCGTTATTTCCTTGTCCATTCCTGAATTCGTAAGCCGGCCCCTTGTATTCGGGAAGCGTTTCCTTGTTGGAGGTATCCGGATATATTGTGAAGGGGTGTCAAATAGACAAAAGCGGGACAAGATTTATAAACAGGGACTGTTGGCAGAGATGGCCAAGATGGCTGAACACGCGCAGCGTCACCCGGCGATCGTCGTCTTCTTCCTTGAGGCAAGGAGGCGGCCCGTAACATCTAACCGCCCCGGCGGGCTCAGCGCCTTCTCGGCGCAGACTAATTACAAAAGGCGACGGAAAAGTACTGCTTCAGTCGGGATACGTGCACGACGTCACGAGAGGGCCGGGTAGATGGTGAAGAAGTGTTCTGTGGGGTGATCTCATAGTTCACGTCACTAAGTTGCCGTAAAACCTTGTAAGGTCAGGAGTAACGCGATAAAAGTTTTTCGGAGGCCGACGCAACGAGAACGGAGTCGAAAGAAGCACAAGAGATCCCGGAGGAAAGCAGAGGTGCCGGTGGCTGCGGTAATAACGGTCCTTTTGGCATAATTGTGAGTCGGAGAGTCCTTCATGAACGATCTGACTTGCCAGATGGGCTCACGCGGCAGCATCGCAGGCATACTCCGTAGAATTTTGTACAACAGAAGGTAGTAGCGTGTCAAAAGGCAATGCAGGGTGGTGTCCATATATAGAGGAGGTAAAATGGCGAAAAACCGGCCGTATCGTGACGGGAGGAGTTGTACGCGAACGTGAAGTATGGCAAAGCACTGTTCCAGTCCCGTTGATCGTCAGACACGTACATCGACAGAATATCGGTTAAGGTGCGGTTCAGCCTTTCGGCGAGCCAGTTGGTCTGCGGGTGGTACGCAGTAGTGAGCTTGTGCTCCACAGAACAGCAACTTAGGAGGTCATCGAGAACTTTCGACAAAAAGTAGTGGCCTGGGTCGGTGAGCAGTTGCCGAGGGGCACCATGACGAAGGATGACGTCATGAAGGAGGAAATCGGCGACGTCAGTCACGAAACTAGTCGGCAAAGCTCGCGTGATAGCAAAACGCGTAGCGTAGTCGGTCGCAACTGCGATCCACTTGTTCCCTGAAGCAGACGTAGGAAATGACCAAGGAGGTCAAGATCGATGCGGTAGAATGGCTCCTGGGGTATGTCAATAGGATGCAGAACGTCTGCAGGCAACCCCGAGGGCCGTTTACGTCGCTGCCAATGTCACACGCAGCAACGTAGCGTCGAACAGATCGGTACAGACCTGGCCAGAAAAACCGGCGCCGCACGCGATTGTATGTGCGGGATACGCCAAGATGGCCAGCGGTCGGAGCATCGTGGAGTTCTTTGAGAATCGTAGCACGAAGATGCTTGGGGAGAAGAAGCAGAAGCTCTGGGCCGTCGGGAGTGGTACTACGACGGTAAAGAATATCGTCGTGAAGCTCAAACAGACGAAGCGATGGGTCGGGCTTACGAGAATGGAGGCGGCCAATTATAGATCGTAACGTGTCGTCACTTTGCTGTTCAGCGCGCATGTTGTTCAGATCTGCAATAGCCATGAGGAAGTCACCGTTATCACGTTCGGCGGTGTCGGGAGGGTTGATAGGGTAGCGTGATAAACAGTCAGCATCTTGGTGCATCCGGCCAGATTTGTAGAGTACGTCAAAGGTGTACTCCTGTAGTCATAACGCCCAGCGTCCAAGCCTTCCTGTAGGATCCTTCAGCGACGAGAGCCAGCAAAGGGCATGGTGGTCCGTGACGACAGAAAACGGTCGGCCGTACAAATAAGGGCTGAATTTTGCCACAGCCCCGACCAAAGCGAGGCATTCGCGCTCAGTTATCGAATAATTCTGCTCCGACGATGAGAGAATTCGGCTGGCGTAGGCAATGACATGGTCCTGGTCGTTCTGGCGTTGGGCGAGTACTGCACCTATGCCGTTGCCACTAGCGTCGGTGCGAACTTCTATAAGGGCCGACGGGTCATAATGCGCCAAAATGGGCGGTGAAGTCAGTAAACTGACAAGGGTGGTGAATGCGGCAGCTTGTGCACGATCCCAGGAAAAAGAGATCTCCTCAGTAAGCGGCCGGGCAATGGCAGCAAAATTCCTGACAAAGCGGCGGAAGTCGGAACACAAGCCGACAAAGCTCCGTACATCGCTAACTGAGCGAGGAACAGGAAAGTCTCGGACGGCACGCACCTTGTCGGGGTCAGGTTGCACACCGCTAGCACTAACAAGGTGACCGAGAACGGTGATGTGACGTCGAGCGAAACGACACTTGGAGGAGTTAAGTTGCAGGCCAGCGCGGCGAAACACATCGAGAATGGCCGACAGGCGGGCTAGGTAGTCCTCAAAAGTAGGCGAAAAGACAATCACGTCATCGAGATAGCATAAACACGTAGACCACTTATAGCCCCGAAGGAGAGAATCCATTATTCCCTCGAAGGTTGCGGGGGAATTACACAATACAAAAGGCATAACCTTGAATTGGTAAAGTCCATCTGGTGGGACGAACGCAGTCTTTTCGCGGTCCATGGCATCCACGGTAATCTGCCAGTATCCGGAGCGTAGGTCGATGGAGGCAAAGTACATGGCGCCATGGAGGCAGTCTAAGGCGTCATAGATTCGGGGCAGGGGGTATACTTCCTTGCGTCTGATGTATTAAGTGTCGGTAGTCAACACAAAAGCGCCAGCTGTCGTCTTTGTTGTAGATGCGAAGCATCTTAGGCTCGGGGCTATGTCGCTTCCTCCCTCCCTCCCTCCGCCATGCTGCGTCCACAACCCTACTGCGCATGCGCATCCTCCTCCCCCTCCTCTCCTCTCCTAGTCTAATCTCTCCTCTCGGCATTCCTCCTCTCCTCTCCGACGCTCCCTCCGGATTGCGCAGCGAATGGCAACACCTGCGGCTCCGCGCGCGATAATGCGAAGCAGCTTAGGTTAGAGGCGCGACGGTATGCACCCCAGAGGCACCAGCAACAGTCACCAACGCCGCGCGCGTTCGGTGCGAACGCGGGCAAAACGCCGACGGCGCTGTCTATCTTAAAATATTTACTATCTTAAAATATTTGCTTAACACTTACACACAGAGATTTATAGACTAAATTAGCAGGGAAATTATTCTACAGTCGGAAAGACATAAGTGATAACTTCTCTAATTGTAATCGCGAACAGAAATCTTCGCACAAATACATGCACAAATGGATTTTTTTTCATTGGAAACAAGTTAGAAGTTCCAAATAACAGCAAGAACGGCAGAGGGCTGACAACTAAAAAAAAAACTAGTCACACGTCTACATTCATTTTGTGATTGTAAACACATCGCAAACAAAAGTTATACACGCACCTGCTCAATACAGATAATACAGAGAATACAGGGAAAGAAAGGCGCATTGGTTCAGGTTGATCCTACAAGCATCGGAACACAATAATGCCTTCTTCATGAAGAAACATGCCACATATTCGAACAACAACAAAGAAAATCTCAATCAGAAAATTTACTGCATGATTACTACTCTACAACCTACCTGTATTGTTTCAATAATCGGACACCGCTTTCCTGAATTGAAAAGTGTCTTTTTTTCCTTTGATAAAATCCTTTCTACACAGACTTCCACAGGCGATGCATACGGCCTTTTCATTCGTATTATTTAGCGTTGCTACCACAGACTGTCTGTGCGATTGGCGGAAAAAAATAATTTATTCCGTTCACATAATCGTCTACCTTAGGTGGGAACACATTTAAGTACATTATCAAGTCTAGCAGTTGCCGCAGGCTGTAATACGGAGGCAAGACCTAAAGCTTTATAACGATAAGCAGCAACACTACCCCCTTTCTCATTGTATAGAGAAGATAGAGAAGTCAAGTTGTATATAATCGTTTAAAGTGTAGTGAAGAAGAGGAAGACGTGCTCTTGCGTCTGTCGCTGTGCGCACCATCAGCGTTCGTGGACTGCCTCGATTGCGTGAGACGTCTAATAAAGCGTCATATCACATTTGGTGGGAGGTGCTGCTATCCCCGACCTCACCCTGGAACTTCGCAGCCGAACGTTGCCGACTGCTTCAGCCGCTACCATGCTCGAGCCTACCGACAATCCGCCTGCAGCTTCCGCCGCGCCCATCATTTGCGGCGCCGTCCAGCGGCAGCGGGACCCCCTCGTCTTCAGCGGAGCCGGTGAGACAGACGTGGAAGATTGGCTCTCTATCTATGAGCGCGTCAGTGAGAACAACAAGTGGGATGACCCGACGAAGTTACGTTCCGTCATCTTCTATCTTGCTGACGTTGCGACCCTCTGGTTCCGCAATCATGAGCGGGACCTCCAAACCTGGTCCGCTTTCAAGGCAGCATTCACGGAAGTCTTCGGCCGCCCAGCCTTACGAAAGCTCCGTGCTGAACAGCGTCTACGCCAGCGCGCTCAACAGCCCGGCGAGACCTACACCAGCTACATAGAGGATGTCGTCGATATTTGTGCCCGCGTCGATTCTTCCATGAGTGAAGCGGACAAGGTGAAGCACATCCTCAAGGGCATCGAGGACGACGCATTTCAAATGCTTCTCGCACGAAACCCTTCATCTGTCGCAGCTGTCGTCACTCTTTGCCAGAGCTTCGATGAGCTGCGTCGCCAGAGGGTCCTTGCGCGCAGCGCTGTTGCACCCGGCCACTCTCTCTCGGGCCTCACGCTTCCCTCCAACTCCTCGCCAGAATCCTCACTCTCTGTTCAGATTAAGGATTTTATTCGTGAGGAGGTGGCGCGCCAACTGTCTATGCTGCCTCTCAGCGATGGACCCCTACAGCCTGACACATCTCTGGCCGCTCCCATTAGGAGAGCCATTCGCGAGGAACTTGCCGACTCGCTACCTTTGGCTCAACCATGTCCTCCCGTGGCGGCACCTCTGACCTATGCCGCAGTCGCAGCGCGACCTGCGCCGCCGACATTCGCTTTTCCTGCGACAGTGCGACCTCAAGCAGTGCCAACTCCCGTGTCGCCTCCTATTCCGCCTCGAAGCCAAGTTCAGAACCCTTGGCGCACACGCGACAACCGACCCATATGTTTCGCTTGCGGTTTCGCCAGCCATGTCGCGCGATTCTGCCATCGTCGCATGCCACCTACTAACCCTGCTGTCTCAACGCCTGGGTATTGATATTCCCACGATGCTACCGGCCATTCCATGCATCCCGACCCAGAGTATCCGCCGTCTTCTCGACGCCCTTTCGGCAACCATCGTTCTCCGTCACCACGTCGTCGCTCGCTTTCCCCCTTACGTCGTCGCCAGTCACCTAGTGAGGGAAACTAGTTGCTGCAGTTCTGCAGGCACGAACTGCCAGCTTCGCGACTTCTACAAGGCCTGCACAGTCGCCACGCAATTTACTGGACGTTTTGGTTGAAGGAACCGCCACAATTGCGCTTATTGATACTGGGGCTGCGGTTTCTGTTATGGACGAAAAGCTTTGTCGTAAGCTCCGCAAGGTCACCACGCCGTTGTCTGGTTTGCTACTACGTACCGCGAGTGCGCAGCATATAGCGCCGCTCGCTCAATGTACCGCAAGAGTGCTCATTGCCGATGTTGTTTATGTTGTTGAATTTTTCGTGCTTCCTTCATGTTCACATGACATCATTCTTGGCTGGGACTTCTTGTCTCACCATCGTGCCATCATCGACTGTGCTCGGGCCGAAGTGGCGCTTTTCCCGCTTTCCGAAGCCTCGCTGCCTGACCCTTCTGAAAGTAAGGCCGCCAAGCTCACGGTTGTCTCCGATACAAACATACCACCCGAAATGTCGGTTCTTGTGCCCGTATCTTGCTTCCCCGCGCCAGACGCTACGGTGCTTTTTACACCATCGCCTATTTTTCTACGTCGCAAGGCTCTACCTCTACCATTTGCCGTCCTCAACACTGTATCTGGATTATCCACTATGTTTGTGTGTAACCCGCTTCAATCCCCTGTGACCTTACTGCGTGGAGAATCCCTTGGTCGTGTTCAGCCCCTTGACCCGCTTCACATTCTCGATACTACCGACGACATGGCCTGTTATGAGCTCGACGCCCTCACTTCTCCATTGTTGTGCGCCTCATCATCATCATCATCATTGTCGTCGTCGTCATCAGACGTTCTTGAATCGGCCTTGGACGCCGATCTGCCACCTGCGTACCGCCAGCAAGTCCTCGCGCTTCTTCAGAATTTTCGCTCGTCGTTTGATTGCGACCAACCATCCCTGGGACGTACGGCGACCGTCACTCACAGCATCCACACTGGTTCCCATCCACCATTACGCCAGCGACCATACCGCGTGTCGGCAGCCGAGCGACAAATAATTACCGAGCAAGTCGACGATATGCTGCATCGTGGCGTCATTCGGCCTTCCCAGAGTCCTTGAGCGTCTCCTGTAGTATTAGTACGCAAGAAGGACGGCTCAATACGCTTCTGTGTGGATTACCGTCGGCTCAATAAGATAACTCGTAAAGATGTCTATCCGCTGCCTCGGATAGATGACGCCCTCGACTCCCTACAAGGCGCGGAGTACTTCTCATCTTTGGATCTTCGCTCCGGCTATTGGCAAGTGCCGATGGCTGAAGACGACTGCGAGAAGACCGCTTTCGTCACGCCCGACGGCTTGTATGAATTTACCGTAATGCCATTCGGGCTCTGCAACGCGCCCGCTACTTTCGAGCGTATGATGGACACTATCCTTCGTAACTACAAGTGGAAAACATGTCTATGCTATCTTGATGATATTGTCGTGTTTTCGCCCGATTTCCCGACGCACCTCGTTCGCTTGCGTGAGATCCTGACCTGTCTCACCTCTGCCGGCCTCCAATTCAACATCAAAAAGTGCCGTTTTGCTGCCCGCAAGTTAACAATATTGGGACACTTTGTTTCGAAGGATGGTGTACTTCCTGACCCAGTCAAGCTTCGCGCGGTCGCAGAGTTTCCGATGCCCACTACTCTTAAGGCACTCCGCAGTTTTATAGGGCTCTGCTCTTACTTTCGGCGTTTTGTGCGCAATTTTGCCACTATTATCGCACCACTGACCAATTTGCTTACGGCTAGCAGCGGCATCTCCGCGTGGTCAACTTCGTGTGACGACGCCTTCAAGCAACTACGTCGTCTACTTACTTCGCCGCCGATTCTTCGACACTACGATCCGACAGCGCCCACAGAGCTACACACGGACGCCAGTGGCATCGGACTTGGTGCAGTCCTAGCGCAACGGAAAGACGGCTACGACGAGTACGTCGTCGCATATGCGAGTCGCACTTTAAAGAAGGCAGAATCCAACTACTCTGTCACAGAGAAAGAGTGCTTGGCCATTATTTGGGCTCTCGTCAAATTTCGTCCATACCTATATGGTCGCCCTTTTGACATTGTTACCGACCACCACGCCCTTTGCTGGCTGTCCTCGTTGAAAGATCCGTCAGGTCACCTCGGCCGCTGGGCACTTCGCTTACAAGAATATAACATCCGCGTTGTCTACCGATCGGGCAGAAAGCACTCCGACGCCGATGCGCTTTCCCGATCCCCGCTACCTTCCGATGTGGCTTCAGTGTCAACGCCCTTCGCATCCATGTCGACGATCAACGTCGCTGATATGCCGGCCGAGCAGCGTAAGGATCCCCTGCTTTCAACTATGCTGAATTTCCTCCACGATCCATCCGTCACACCCTCTTCTCGAACACTTCGTCGCCAAGCCGCTCACTTTGCTGTCCACGACAACGTCTTTTACCGCAGAAATTATTTGCCTGATGGTCGCAAATGGCTGCTTGTGATACCACGACACATGCGTACTGACATATGCGCTTATTTCCATGCCGCTCCTCATAATGGTCACGCCGGCGTTCTGAAAACGTACACTCGGCTGAGGCAGCGTTTCTACTGGCAGGGCATGTATCACTTCGTGCGCCAGTACGTACGCGCTTGCACGGCGTGCCAAAGGCGTAAAATTCAACAGCGCCCTCCTGGCGAGTTAGAGCCGCTCCCCTGCCCGGCCCGGCCATTTGATCGCGTCGGCATAGACCTATACGGGCCACTTCCCTACAGTTCCTCGGGTAACCGATGGATAATGGTAGGCGTCGACCACTTGACGCGCTACGCCGAGACTGCCGCACTTCCGTCGGCTTCTGCGCGTGACGTTGCCTTCTTCATCTTGCGGAACTTCGTTCTTCGACATGGAGCACCACGCGAACTGCTCAGCGACCGGGGGCGTGTGTTCCTGTCCGAAGTAATACAAGCCCTTCTCGCTGCATGCAGCATCGTTCACCGCAAGTCTACCGCCTACCACCCGCAAACGAACGGCTTGACAGAGAGGTTCAACCGCACACTCGGTGACATGTTGACTATGTACGTTGCCTCGGACCACAGTAACTGGGACACAGTTTTGCCGTTCGTCACGTATGCCTATAATACCGCCACACAAGCTACCACTGGCTTTTCGCCATTCTTTCTGTCATATGGCCGCGAGCCCTCGTGTACAATGGACACCCTGCTCCCATACCGACCCGACGCTTCTGAATGCACGCCAGTGTCTGAAGCCGCCAAATACACAGAGGACTGTAGGCAGCTCGCCCGTACCCTTACGACCGCCGCCCAAGGTCGCCAAAAGCTGCGGCATGACAGTAACGTGCCTACACCGCATTTTCCGCCTGGTTCGCTTGTTTGGTTGTGGATCCCACCTCACAGCCCTGCCCTTTCAACCAAACTTCTTGCACGCTATGATGGTCCCTACCGCGTCATCGACCGTACCTCGGCTGTCAACTACGTTGTCGAGCCTGTGACGCCATCACACGACCTCAGACATCGCGGACGTGACACGGTTCATGTCAGCCGACTTAAGCCATACTATGACCCCCTGATCCTACCTACGCCGTAGCTCGCCAGGATGGCTCATCTTCTCTCCCGGGGGCCATTGTAGTGAAGAAGAGGAAGAAGTGCCCTTGCGTCTGTCGCTGTGCGCACCATCAGCGTTCGTGGACTGCCTCGATTGCGTGAGACGTCTAATAAATCGTCATATCACAAAAGTAATAACCTTTTACTGACCTCTAAGGAGAAGCTTAAGAAGAGAATATTTGGAATAAGTCAATAGCAGTGCATGCCCTGGAGATCTGTCACAGGAGCTTCATTTTACAGCCATAAAAACTACAAGATTCTCTGTCAGGGTGGTATTAACGTGCGGAGAGAACAATATAGCGAAATATAGCAATTTCTATGCGCAACATTATGAAAAAGCATTGACTTACAAACATAAACATAACCCACAAAGCCACAAAGTTATCAACACATTATTTTACGGTCGAAATGACACTCAACAAAATCTACAAAAAAGAAGAAAAAACACCTGCCGCCAGTATATTTTAGGCTAAAGTCCCTGATAAATAGCCTCAGTAAATGTTTCATGTGGTAAATCAAATGAAGTAAGCTTTCATTTTGGTTTAACGGCATGTACAATAAATTTACAGCAGTTAGAGAACCCTGATTTCTCGTTGTACATTTCGCACCATTTCGCACGGTTTCTTGAAATGTCTTCAACAAAGGTCGACTGTTCTTCTTCCGAGAGCAAGGAGAATATTGGATTTCCCGTAGAAAGCGTATCTGGAAAAGACGTCAATCACAGAATCATTATAGCTTTTAGGGGGTGTTCGACATGCACGTTTTTTTGTCAATACTTCCCTCACAATCTTGGCATTAATAATACGAAAAATAACGCCAGAGCGAAGCACAATACTTGGTGGCAATGAGCTGTTTTAATAAATGGAGAAATAAAAATAAGCACATTCCTGATGGCAACTAGCGTTCTTTTTTCTTCTTCTTTCCGTTGTGTCACGTTGCGCAATATGTAAGAAACATTACTGCTTTGCTCGCGTCTCATTATTTCACTGGTTCCTACACATATGCGTTTTGAACAACATATACTTCTCTGATAAAATAACATAGAGCGAAGCATATATATATCGGAGAAAAGTTTTCCTTATGAGAGGTGTTTACATTTTATAGCCATGTAGAGGATGCCTCAATGCACTGCTACGTCACTGCTCCTATTAGGGTGGAGATAGTCTTTGCAGGGGGCGACGCTGACACTAGCCTATGAAACCATTTATCTCGGCGCGTTCCGCTATGTTCGCGCCCAGCGTGGTATGTAGCTCTCCGTGTGTGCTTGCTGAAGGCGTTCGCGGAGTGCGGCTCATGAAATATTCGCGGTTACTGCGATCCACAGCGAAGCAATTATTTCAGGAATGGCCTGGCGGTTTTTGGCTTTTTTGGCCGACGAAAAAATGTATTCAAGAAATGGTGGATATACAAAGAGAGTAGTGGCAGCCAACAAACTCATCGTGTGTGAGCAGTGCGAGAGTCGTAACAATAGCTAATTTCCCGTCTATTTTAGAATCGCATGAAATTCTAAACAATATATTGTTGGTTGTGAACCTCTTTCTCACTTCCAGGCATTTTGCGCTGTTACCGCTCAAATCATAAGCCAACCAGGCCAAATGTGCCCGCTTCTAAACAGTTTTCGGAGCATGGAAAGGTACAACTGATCTTTGTACGTGCGCACATGTTCGGGCACAGGTTCATGCTTGTACACGTGCGCGTGGTTATGCCGAATGTACGCACGTTGAAGTGTGTGTGTGTGTGTTGTGTTTTCGTCTACATGGATGCGCTTCGATGGATGAGTGCGTATTTTCGTTTGGGTATCAGTTCACGTTACTTTGTGTGTAAGGAAGACGATTGTGTGCGTAAGTGTGCACTCATTTGTGTTGCTTGCGTGCTTCCTTATGCTACTATTAAGGTTCGCAGATAAAAACAAACACTTCACAGATTTTCTCATTTGCAGGCTCACTTCGAGAACTTTAGCGGATTTTGCTCTGCACCATCAAGCCGCCTAATGAAAGAGATACACGTGATAAGCCACAGCATTGCGAATCAAGGCCAATTCAACAAGGGCCCAGTTTCTTCACTGTTGCTCCTTCACAAGCAGCGCAAAGAACGCCCAATAACGAACAGCAACGTCAATATTCTACATAGGCGCACTGCATCACAAGTGCAAGAACTTCCAACTGCGCCACCTCCTCTTGAAGCATGTGATCAGCACCCTGATAAAATGACCCACGCGGGATTGTGCAAATTAAGATCTGGCAGGCGTCACAAAGGTATGCATTTCAAAACAACGAAAATTTATTGATTTAGAAGGTTTTGATGCTCACACAAGCGAATCTTCACCGGATTCAGTTCACAAGAGCATGAATTCAGTGTACAGAAGCGCAATCAAAGTTTGGGTTCGTTTGGCTGTTGTTCTTGCTGGTATCACTGCTAAATTATACGCCCCAGGATAGCAACTGCTGACGACGATGAACATCGCAACGTGTTGGGTGTACTTTTAAGTGAAACATGAGTAATCATTGTCACGCAGGATAAACAAATGAGCAGACATAAAATCAGAAAATGCGCTATTGACGGGGGCCCCAGGCCTCGTCAAGATGCTCAATAAGCAGCTTTTTGTCTGGGGTTCATTTTTCCTTGAGGAAAATAAAAACTGCTTCTGATTATGACCTTGATTCTAACCAAAATTTCTTCTCGCGACAATGTTGGAGCTATGACAAAGCACAAATAACACTTATATAAAATTTTAAAATGTACGCTAAAGCTTGCACGTGATTTCCAGTCGCAATAAAGAACCTGCACGTAGCATTGCTATGGGCGAAGTGAACGAGGCGTTGTAGAATAATATTCTGATCATATGGTGAAATTCCAGCTTCGGCTCACTAATCGTCAGATCGTGAGAGGCAGCGCGTGGGTGACGCGTAGGTCGCGATTCACAGCCGCCGCCACAGAGAGACCTCCGCTAAAGCAGCGCTTTACAGACGACGCGCAATACTCTGGCGCCATATCGTAGCCATCACCGCAAAGCCCCTGGTGCGCGGCACTACGCTTTTCTCCGCATGCTTCCGTTCCACCAACGACGAGAGAGGCCGTTCGTCGCGGGGAAATCGTGCCACCCGTGTCAGCGGGGACAACACCCAAGGGAGCGCCACATGGAGCCTTACAGGTAGCCGCTCGCCATTGACCCTTGCAGGAGAAGTGATCCCCGTCACACACGCCTCTAGCATGGACTCGCCTCAGCAGGTGGCGCCGCGGACGAGCGTAGCGCTTCCCATCTGACGCCACCCTGCACCCCTCGGAAGCGCAGATGATCTCCCCTCCGCTTCCAGCCTCATGCTTTCTTTAATCTTCCGCTATGCTGTACGTTTGCTTCCTTTTTTCTTCGTGCTCTTTGGCTAGGTTACGAGGCACGACGATAGAAGCACGTCGACGCTGAGCGATGGAACGGGCGCCTAAGAGCAGCGCTCTCAAATGAGTCTGGTGGACCCGTGCAGCCAACTTCTCACCTGGTGGGTGCTTTTCCAAACGTTTGGAACTGATGTAGTGGCCGAGTACGGCGCCGGCAGCGCGCTTGTACCTATTTTACCGGTATCTACCAGGTGGCAGATTTTATGTGCCTCCCGCAGCAGCAGCGGGTGCCCGACTATTTCACCGAAGCTGTGGTGAAACAAAGAGCGCCCAAATGAGTTCCCAAAGGGCGCTCTTTCGGAACTCATTCGAGTTCAGAGTCTATATAAACAACCGAGCGCCGGGTCGTGGTACCATTATAAAGTCGTGGGACGATTATATCCATTATAAAAACTACTAGACTTGCCGCGTTTCGCTGCAAACAAGTTATGTGCAGCGCTTTCGTTTCTATATCCAACATAAACGTCTGAACAATACAACTATATATTTTCAGCCTATAATTTGATTTACCTAAACAACTGCAATACGGATATTTTTTGAGAGTGACATCATATGTTCAATTCGCCTGGTCATTTCAGGTATGACTTTAGTCTACTTTTCTGTAATAATGCAATTAGCATAATTATGACGCTTCACGCACTCATTGAAACGTTTGGTTTCAAGCAGAGTTGTACGCTACAAGGAGAGGTATGCGAAGAATACACATGCAAAGTGCAGAGGAGTGCCATGCAGCATGAGCGGCATGCGGTCAGGATTGGAAATAAAGCTGAAGACGAAGTGGTGCACTATGTCTCTATTTTCAAGACTTGTTCGTCCCCGAAAACGAAGCCTGCTGTTCCGTCTGATAAAGGCCATTGATTTTACTGCACTTTCCTTTGATTGTCTGTCTGCCTGTCGATCGGTGTCTCTAGCCGTTTTCCCACCAACTGTCCTGAGTCCTTAGTCCATGGTCTTGTATTTAGAGCATCGCGCGGATGTGGTGAGGGAACTTGGTTCGAAACCAAACTTCGGACAAAGTTAGGTCACCGGTATGTGACATTGCGTATGTGATGCTCATCAATGAAATAAATTTCCCGACGACTTATGTTAATGCGTATAAGCCATTGCATATTTGCCTGACTTAATTAACTCTCTCATCAACAACTAGAATCAGCAGGAATGTAAAACTAGGTCTGCGGCTGTGTGTCATCACTCTTTAATGAACACATTTAACGCAAATTTCCGTGACTGGGTATGTGCGACAAATTGTGGCACTGCCCTGCTCGATAAACCTGCTTAACACAAACATGAGTTACTGAGTACGTGTTACGTGTATGCACCGCACTTCAATGAACGTCTTTTACGCCGACATTGATCACTACCTAGCTGCAGCTGCATATACACCTCTCTACAATGAACCTCTTTGACGCCAACGTAGGTCACTGGATGTGTGCCACTGTGTATACCAAAAAAAAAAAAAACTAAAATTGTGGGAGCAACCATCTCGCGATGCCTGTTGATGGTAATGCGTTTAACTTTGAATCCATACAACACAACGTATTGCTAGCGCCGAAACGAGTTATCTATGAGGCGTGTAATGCAACGGGGTTCTTCTTTCGCGCTTCATAAGTACACTTAGCGCAATCATGCGCAGCCAACGCAAAGCCTGCGCGTGGCCTCCGTAATGAGTTGCAAGCCGTTTGCGCGCGAGCGCTAAGAAACGCGTCATGCGGCAACCACGCTCCTCTGTCGCGCATCTTCCTGGACACGCTAGGCCGTCTAGCAGCACCACCGAGAAGCTTACGCGTGGCCTTCGACACGAGAAGCGTGGCGCACAGGTGCCTGCCAACGCTGAGGATCGTTCCCTCGCTTGCTGCACACGCAGCTGTACACGCTCAGTTTCCCAAGTTGGTGAGACGCTTATTGAATAGCGCACATACCTAGTGCATTTGCGGCGCAGCCTGCGAAGGCGCCGTCTTCCTGTCATTGAGGACCCCCTTGTAACGTGGGTTAGATTTTGCTCAAGGTCGGAGAAATTTAAGGGATATTTGTCGTAATTGTAGAGTGGCAGCATTAGTAGAGGTACCTACCTAGCTAACCAGGTTGGCGTCAAGTACGTTCATTGAAAATAAGCACACGCCTACTGGTACGTACTCAGTGAGCCATGTTGGCCTCAAAGAGGTTCATTGAATACTAGAACCGAGCTAGTGGCACATACCCAGAGCTCCAAGTAGCCGACAAAGAGTTTCTTCGAGCAACGGTACCTACGCAGTCCAGCATCTACATGGGACCCACGTAAGCGTGATGAAGGTTCTTTGAAGAGCTTCACGTTTGTATACATTGCGCCCATACTCAGTTACTCACGCTGGTCTGGTGGTAGCTTTCGAACCCTGTTCCCCCGGTACATCAGTTCGCTGTTCTACCAATTTGTCACGGACCGCCCAATGAACCAAGTAGGCAGGAAATGGTTACATACCTACAGGCATAGATAACTAATTCAGATAGAGCCCACCTTACCGTGACTGTCCACGGTAATGAATTAGCATTGAATCAATATAAAGACCGTCTAAAGGAGGTATATATCAGGCATTCACAGCAGCAAGACTCTTCTTTCGGGCTTCTTTGAAAACACTCGCGCCATCTCGCACCGCTCCCGCGAAGCCTGCTCGTGGTTAACTAAATGCAATGCGCACCGATGCCTGCGAAAGCTAGTAGTAGTGATTTATTAATGAAAATGACGCCTATTTCTGCTGCCCAATAGGTAGCACGGCGTAACGTCAGGGGAAGGGGATGCAGGAGATAAAGATTTGAGGAAGGGAAGAGAAGGTGAAGCAGCAGTAGTCTCATCCGATCATGGAGGAGGCCGGTGATGAAGGCGATGGGCTGCTGGGGGTGATCGCTTAGCGATGGGCAGTGATCTCGTTCGACTCCACAAACTCCAACAGGCTTTGGATAGGTCGGAGGTGAGGAGGCGACGGGAACAGGAGGTCATTCGTTGTCGCAGCAGGTAGACCCTGTTGTCTCTAGGCAATGATGACTTTTGAGCGGTCCTGTGCCAGCGCTGGCCAAGCACAGAGAAGGCCTGTGCTCGAGGGTCTCTGGGTCGCCGCAACGTTCGCAGCCCGGTGAGCTGGATTGTCCCTTGGCGTGCAGCCGCGCCACTGTCCAGACATAGCCCGTGCACAGTCGAAGCAACGTTGCATGTTCCCTCCTGGTAAGGCCACCCTCTGGAAGCAGCCTGGGACCCTTGCCGTTTGCCACTCTGTCATCCGGGTGAACGGTTGCGAGCAGTTTTTTCAGGCGCTGCCTCGAAAAATCCGAGGAACCGACTGCTCGGGTGAACGGCACTTCAGGTTGGTGGGTGGTTTTGGTGAGGGTGTCCACGTCTTCATTACCGGCTATTCCCACATGGGAAGGTAGCCAGTGAAACGAGATGGTAACCCCCGCGGCAGCCAATGCAGAGAAGTTCGAGCTGAACAAGGCCCCCGTGAGACCCGATCGGAGGTGGTTGATGAGGCTCTGGAGCAGTGGCTTGGAGTCGCAGATCACTGCCACCGGTTGTCCAGGAGGGTCCTCAGCGAGGACATCAGCGGCTAGGTGCTGCCCCGCCATTTCTGCCGCGGTGGAGCTCGCGGCGAAGGGAGTGCGTCATGCGGTAACCGGGCTCCACTCCCGCGCTTATTCCTGCACACCCCGCGCCATCTAGTGGAAGTGCCGAGAAGTACGCGTGTGGCCTCCGAGACGATATTCGTTGTGCCCCAGTGCCTTCGAACGCTGAGAATTGTTACATTGTTTGCCGCTGACTCAGTGGCACATACTCAGTGGCCCAAGTTGGTGAGAATTTGAATATCGGCACATGCCCAGCGCGTTCATGGTACAGCTCGCTAAAGCTTTGGCGTGAAAAGCGTTCAATAAAAAGTGGCTCATGCGCAGTGCATATGTGGCGCAGCCTGCTGTCCTTGAGGAACCCTTGGGACGAGGGTTCGATTCGGTTAAGCATCAGACAAATTTAAGGAATCTTTCAGATGCGAAGCATCTTATCGTCGGGCCTGTGTCACTCCCTCCCTCCATTCATCGATCCGCCGTGCGGCGTCCACACCCCTACTGCGCATGCGCATCCTCCTCCCCCTCCTCTCCTTGTCTCATCTCCTCTCCTCTCCGACGCTCCTCTCCTCTCCGGATTGCGCAACGAATGGCAACACCTGCGGCTCCGCGCGCGATAATGCGAAGCAGCTTAGGTTAGAGGCGCGACGGTAAGCGCTGCATACTCCGCTGGGGGGCGCCACTGTAGCTCGCGGTATAATGACGCGCGCGCGCGCTCCACTCCTCTCATTCTCCTCCCGCAACGCACGGTAAATATAACGGTAGATACGTACCTCAACCTTACGGAAACGACGAACTGAAAACTAATGGGAACTTGAGTCGACCCCATGGCTGTTTCGCATACTACTCAGGGTTCCCCTACGGAAAGATGGTGTAAGTTTTTTTCAACACTGAAGTGCGGTATAGTCCCAGTGGCGCATACCTAAATACTCAAGTCGGTATAAAAGACGTTCGTTTAAGAGTGAAACACACCTATTCGCAAATGCCCAGTGACCCAAGTCGGCATCAACGATGCTCACTGGTAATCAGCACAGACCGAGTGGCACATTCCCAGGACTTCAAGTTGGCGTTTCTTCTGAACAGCGGTACCTACCCAGTTCCTCGTCTACAGTGAGCCACGTCGGCGTGATAGAGGTTCGTTGAATAGCGGCACGTGTGTACACACTGTCACATACTAATTACAAGTTGGTCCAATTGTTGGTTTCGAACCCTGTTACCTCCCCACATCAGACCGATGCGCTACCCGTTCGACCACGGACTAACTAATGACCCAGGTAGGCGGGAAAACGGTTAGATACAAACATAGCTACAATCATATATAGACAGAAACATAGATAGCTCCCGGAAAGTGCTTGAAGTACCCTAAGAATGCTAATGCAATAAAGTTTTTGAAATTTATCCGGCGGTGGGCGGCTTCGCACCCGCGTCATAAAAAAGTTGTCGCAGTTTCACCTGAAAGGCGAAGCATCAGTTGCGATAGCACATTTGTAGAGAGCTATACGGAGTAATCTTAGAAGCTTTATCAGCTGTATAAACTTGGACATGCAGCAGCACCGGCAACACGCAGAACTGTTGTCGGCGTGTTGCCCACGTACGCACAAATTGCGTGCGGCGTTGGTAACTGTGGCCGGAGCCTGTGATATAAATAGGCACTTGGTGCCGCAGCTAAACGTCGCCTCCCTCCCCCCCCCCCCCCCCCCCCCCCAGCGGCCTTTCGCGCGTCGGAGGAAGGCATGTTTGCTCTACATATATGGTGATTGTAAAGGAGGAAAGAGACGCCTACTTCTGCAGCCCTTACGGGAGCACGGCGCAGAACGCGCGTTTGTTCTCCGCCGTGGGTTCACTCCCCGTGAAAGCACGCGTCCCTCGCGCCCTTTGAGTCGCACATACAGCGTTCGGTGGCGTGCGGCAACGATTTCATCTCCATTGACGTCATACGGAACCTCACGGAGACGACGACGTCGACGGCAGAAATCTGGTTTGGAGTGTCCATAAGAATATTCAGACCATCTTGCCTGGATAAATGTTTACGCGTGCGCCATGCTGCGGCGGCTCTAGGTTGAGCAGCGTGTCCAGATGAAAGCGCGACTCTACAGTTGCGGTGGCCAGTACCTTAGCAACCTGGGCTCCCAGCGCTATGGACGCACCGCTCGCAGGAGCCAATCAAGCAGTCGGCAGGCAGCATGATCAAGGGCGTGGTCGCGCAGGCGTGTTGTGTACGGAAATACGTGCTGCCACATGGTAACTCAGTTGTACTTGTCCGCATAAGCCTGCCGTCGAGTGCCGCAACAGCCTCAAACACGATGGGCCGATGTCCGCCCGCGGAATTTTGCATATTCCTATCCAGATAGCGAAACAAACACGGGAAAAGGGTGCGCCACTGCTGTTATTGACAATGTCAAGCAAGCCGCACTTGTTCGTATTCGCATGTCAAATTTTAGCCATGTTCTGCACTAGGCCGAGGTGGCTCTCGCGTGTAGCTGGAGTACAATATTAAAGGGCACATTTGATCTCTTAACCTCTGCTCGGCGCCACCGGTGCGCGCCGGTAGCAGCGGGCAGCTGCGCAGGTGCAGCGAGTAGCGTGATATGATGCGGGATCACTGCATGGTAAAAACAAGCACGAGGAATGATTCTTCAAAAACTAAAATGAAAGCGTGAAGGTCGCGTGGGAAGCCGCCTCACAAGCACCAACCGAGGCGCTTTTACCATCGCGTCACGCAATGCAACGACTGTGACATCTCTGAGGTCCCGAAATATATGACGACTTTATACCACTGTCACATAGGCACTTTGGATCGCGATCGAGTCTGATCCTTACCGGGTATTTCTACACGGGCAAATTCGACCCCGATGTTAGACTGTTCCAAATCTAGTACATCGCGTTGCTAGGACGTCGCCTGCACCGTCACGCTGCGTCGATCCGGAATGTTGGATCGTGCAGCAGCGACCACTCTTGATCATAATAATTTTTTTTATCCGAAACGAGCTTGATCATAATCGAAAGTACTCGTGTTGCACCGGTACTAAAGAATGGAGAGCAGTACCGCACTTCTCTCGCAGCAATACTCGCGGAATCAAAATGTCGGACAGTACGTTCCGCATTCTTTTGAAAATTGTATTACCTAATCATACGCCTGTGCTAAAGCTCGAAACTGCTTGCAGCGTGCTACTACTAAAATGTTATCAATAAATCGTCCACTGGTTTCATTGCCCGCGCTCATATGGACGGTGGTTATCAATGTCTGCCTGCTTTCCCCTCATATAATTTACCCTTGAAACCGCACTTGGGCCAGGTGTTTTTAACACTGTTGTGGCAGTTATCTCCTCTCCTCTAGGCATTCCTCCTCTCCTCTCCGACGCTCCTCTCCTCTCCAGATTGCGCAACGAATGGCGACACCTGCGGCTCCGCGCGCGATAATGCGAAGCAGCTTATGCTAGAGGCGCGACGGTAGGTGCTGCATACTACGCTGGGGGGCGCCACTGTAGTTCGCGGTTGAATGACGCGCGCGCGCGGTCCGCTCCTCTCATTCTCCTCCCGCAACGCCGCGATGAGTGCCACGGACAACGCCGCGGAGAAGAGTGCTCGAGCCGCTGCCACGAAACGGCAGCGGCGACAGGCCGATCCCGAACTTCGAATCGACCCCATGGCTGCTTCGCATACTACTAAGGGTTCCCCTACCGGAAGATGGTGTAATCTTTGTCGATACATTGTTTCAAGATAATCTGTCTCAAGATAAGCGGGCGGAAAGGCCAAAGCGGCCGGGAAATCTTTTCCGCGCATGTCCAAGTTGTTCACATTTGTTTTGCTATCGCCGCGGCCACCGCTGCCGCTTTCGCCCACATCCATCTAGTCTGCGTACGTTTGTCGGCGTGGTGGCGCTCATTATCGCACCATTTCGAGCGGTATGTTCATTCGTTGTCCCACCCGTCATCAAAAGTGTTCATTTCGCGCAACTTTTCGTGTCATCTGCGACCTTCGGTAAATTCCTCGTAGGCGTTCCGTAATTCTCCTCATACGGGCATGGTAGCACTGAGTCAAAGGTTGGTTGATTATATTTCTTTAATAGCTTTTATTTACAGGTTGTAAGAACATTTCATCATTTCGTATTATTGGCGGTGCCTCCAGTACACCAAAGCTAAAACCCGGGCTGGCCCTTGTGTTGGGGCTCGCCGAAGCCTGCGCGTCCTACGTGAGACCTATGCTCCCAATCTATTGTCGCGACGAGAAAAGCACTGCGCAACGAAAAAAAAGCACCCTGCGACTTCTGCAACATACCGCGCCCGTGCGAGGAGAATTCCGGAGCGCCAACAAGGAATCTGCCCAACTTTTTTTTGCCACGGAAGTGGGCGAAGGAATTGTTTTTTATACTTCTACCTACTTGTTTCCTAAAAAATGGACAATGAATAAACGGAAGGAGCGGACACCTCGGAAGCGGCTGTGGTGGGTTCGCCCAGCTTTGCAAAAGCGCGAGAAGTTGAGTCACCCCAAGGCTTCGTTGCTGCACCTCCGCTCGCGCGACGTTGAATACTATCGCGAGTATTGCTGACAGTACGTTTTAGTACCACTCTTGTAGAGAAAGCGGTGGACCTAGATCGCGTCGAGCACCATCGCAGCCTACACTTTTGGTGCCATGTACAATTTTACGACCGGATGTTTACATGCTAGTGGAGCTTCCAGTCGAGCGGAACAACTTTCCGCCGCGATTCCGCCTCGCCATGGCGAAAAAATCGGTCCGAGACCGATTTTGCTTTCCGCCTGGTTTTCCGCCCGCTTCGCCGCCTAGGCGGGTAGATTTTTAGAAGTTTTTGCCGCTTCCGCCTGCTTCGAGACCAAGTGTGAACGTAGCCTTACTTCGAGGTCAATGGTGAGGTTGGGTCATGCTTAGTTTTGTAGCGAAAGCTACACTGGCCGCATTCTCGCCGTTTCCCAGTGGCCGGTGGCAGCACCGCGAGCTGAACCGTTGCCTAGCAACCGCCGCAGCTGGCAGCGTTTCTTTCGCTATGGTCTGACCACCCCGCGGCGTCTGACACGCGTCTTTCACCCGGCGAACTGCTTCACTGGAGAGGGTCAGGAATGCCAAGCGCGGCAAGCTAGCGTCGGAGATTGAGGAAGAGCTAGCCGTTCGGCACGCAAAACGCTTGGGCTTGTCGCTTATAATTTATACCTAGCTTATATTGATTAGTTATATCGATGAGCATAATAATTACAGCTAAATCAATGGCTAACCAAGTGAAACCAAGACTTAACCAGGGTAAACCAAGCTTTCGCTTTGCATATCCAGGGTTAGCTGAGCTAAGCCGCAGCCACATTTTTTTACCAAGCCAAAATTTACTACGGTGTTAACATTGCGCCTACGCGCAAACGAGGAAGAGCATTCCTAATTTCACTGCCACTAGGAGTCCTGCTTCGCATGCAAATAAGCGCTACAGCAAAAAAAAAAAATAAAGAATCATCTCTAACAAATGGTATGCAGAGCTTGATGTTTGCAATAGAAACATTTTAGTGGCGAATCACTATATCATTTTACAAGCTGATTCACTTGCAGTGGCATTGACTTATTTTTACAAAGATATCAGCAAACATTTTGGTAACTCGCCTATTGCACTTGTGCGTGGTATGCCTGCACCATCTTCTAAAAGCACTTCGGCAGATAAAGTAACCAGCTTTGCAGATCCCAATGCACTATCCAAGTATGTCCGTAGCTCGGAAGGGTCCAGGATGTCATGGCTTGCTGGGATGTAACTCAGGAGAATCTACGCACAGATAATAAGCACACGGTGTATTACTGGACTTTCCGGAACACCCAGTCTGACGTGCTCAAAAATAGTGTCGCAGTTTCACCCGAAAGACGAAGCATCAATTGCGATAGCAACTTGCTAGAGAGCTATACGCAGTAAGGATAGTAGTTTATTCAGCGGTAAAACTTGGACATTGCAGCAGCACCAGCAACGCGCAGAACTGTTGTTGACGGCCGTCGCCGTGTTGCCCGCGTTCGCACCGAAAAAGCGTGCGGCCCGTGTTGATGGACGGTGCGAGAGCCTCTGGGGGCGGATCGGCGGTTTTCGAGTAGATCAGAAAAGGGCAAACTCGTCGAGCAGCGTCGGAAGGTGTTATCACATTCTCGTCTCGCAACGTTTTTATATAAATACGCATTCGGTGCCGCAGCTAAACGTCACCGAAGTGTAGCTGTCCCAGCTCCGGCTTACTGTCCAACAGTACGTCGCATCTCCTGGTGTTGCTAACATCTCCATTCGAAGGTTCAGCTGTCTCTCGGGGTAGAGCTCTCTCGGTGTTAGGTAACTAGGGAGGTCGGCCCGAGCGACAAGCGCGAGGAGGCACTGATGTTGCCACGTCAGCACGCGCTGACGAGCTGAAAAAAAAAAAAAAAGAAGCGATGTCGCCGCCCACTAAATCGAACGATTGGACTACCACCAATGACACGCGCCATATGTGACGTCATTCCTATTTTATAACAGCGCCCTTCATTATAATTGCACCATCTCCCGCTTTAGGGGACGCTAGCACAAACGCGTTAGAAACGTGCAGTATTCTCTAGTAAGGGGAGAGGCCACAGCGTCTTACGCAGCCGTTTACACATGCCGGAACGTGCACCGCGTTTGCCGACGCCATCACATGACTGCTGAGAGAGTATAACCCCCGTATTCATAAACGCTCCTCGACTTGAACTGACTTGCCACCGCCTTCAACGCGTTTCGAACGCGCTGCCCAAGGCGGTGGAAAGGCAAGTTCAAGTCGAGGAGCGTTTATGAATACGGGGGTATGGTGGCTAGACCATAACGGGGATAATTGGCGGAGAGGCCACGGCGTCTTACACCAGCTTCTTACACGGGCCGTAACGCGCTAGCACAAACGCGTTAGAAACGCGCAGTCTTTCGTTAATGTTGGGTATTTATTGTCATCGTGGTGTGTGTGTCCATGTGCGCTTCGTGGGGTAGTGGTTAGCGCCGCGCGTTCGGAAGCGAGGGGTCCCTGGTTCGATTCCGCGCTGCGGACGCAACTTTCGGAATTTTTTTTTCTCATAAAAGTAGACGTGGCTACCTACTACGACGACGACTACTACTACTACTACAGCCTTTTTGACTTCTAGCAAAATATTTTGACAGGATATTCCATATATATGAAGTAGAGAATGTCAGTCGCACATATGAAAGAATCGTTGTCATGGAATAAAAAGAAATCACGAGCCATTCCACTATGTCAAGGTGGATGACCAGCGAAGCTGTTTAACACAGGACACAGAGGTGACCCAGAATTCTGAACAAAGGTACGAACGCGTTCATTGTCCTTATCAGTGGTCATCTGGACGATAGCTACACCCACATATTCTCGTATCACCTGCGTTAATATTCTATTAATTCCATCATATTCCTGTGTAGGCCGGACAACCGAGGAGCAACGCGCATACGAAGAGCGACAGCAGGAGCAGAGACGAGAAAGCAACCGCGGTCCCGAGGAGCCGAAGGAAACTAGACACGCCTGACGTTTCGACGGCATCGCCACCAGGGGAGAGCGGAAGGAAAGGAAACTAGATACGCAAGCGCTTCGAACGCCGACAAAGAGAGGGTGGTGCGTACTTAGACATGGCTGAGGCAGGTCGGCCATTTGGGCTAAGGATCACAGTCTAAGATGTAAACGTGTTGTGTTGGCTTCATCATCCTCCACTCTCTTTATCTTCTGAAGAAGCACCCCGTCTCAGCCGGGTTACAGCTCCTGCTTCACTGTGTGTGCATTTATTTCGCACAACTCTCCCCGCTCGGCCCCCACTTGCATGAGCTTGCTGGGTCGAAGTACCTGCTGCCTGGATGACCTGCTACCTGCTGAGTGGGTACGAGTTGACGTTGTCCTGTTTCGGCGCTGTCTTTTTTTTAATTGTAAGCAGAATTTAGTAGTGTTCCTTCGCAGATTTTATTGCATGCCGTAACTTCAAGTGCGTTCTTAATTTTTGTTTCTGCGTCCCAGCGAGTTCCGACTCGCTTGCAAACCACCCCTTTTCTTTCTTTTTTCTCCTGCTCCGCGGTATTCACACCGCGGGTATTTTTTATTTCTTTGTCTTTTCCTGCTTCTTTCCTTGGTTACGTGCGCACGCTCTTGCATGCAGTAAACTTTCCGGTTCGCAGTGGACTGCGGTGAGATACACGCTCGCTTGCATTTCGTGAACACGCTTGTTACAGCGAAGCTGTCTATCGCCAGGGCGCTATGCATTTTTCGCGTCCGTCAACAGATCTGCGTGCGCAAAAACTCAGCTCCCGAATTTTGATGCGAAATCACTTCGTTCTTTGCAAGAGCTTATACGTCTCATCACTTGGATATGCATTTTCAGTGGATCTGTAATCAATGGGAACCATTTTCGACTCTGAGGTAGATACTAAAGGTTTTTCAGAAGACTTGTCGCTGTGTGACCCGCATCGATAATATTTACGCTCGCACCCCCCCCCCCCCCCCTTTGTCGTTGTTCCAAGCTCTTGCGTGCCTAGTTTCCTACCGCTCTCCCAGCGCAGCGGTCCCGTCGCGCGTGTCTAGTTTCCTCCGACTCCCCGAGGTTGCGGTAGTCCTCTACGCGAATGTATGCCGCGGATGAAGACCGCCGATAAAAACAAGAGCTTGTGTGACTGAGTCTTTCTTCCGGATGACTGTCGTCACCACTCAAGACAAATAAAATTCGCTCATACCTTTCATGTAAATTCTGTGTCACCTCTATGTCGAGTGCTGCACAGCTTCGCTGGCAATCCACCTCCACGGTAGTGGAATAGCGCGTAATTGTTTATCTTTTCTTTTTCTGTGCTACTATTTTTTTCTATTGTGTGCACGCTCTTGCATGGGGTAAACTTGTCGGTTCACTGTGGAGCACGGTGAGAAACACGCTCACTTGCAGTTCACGAACACGCTTGTATATCGTTTCTTTTTCTTTGCTACATTTTTTTGTTACCTTGGTTATGTGTGCACACTCTTGCATGCGGTAACCTTGCCGGTAGCGATGCCTAGACATGAGTGTGCATGATTATACTGTAGTGTATTATTTACATGCTTGCAGTGTTGTGTAATTATGTAACTTGCTCCCTGCTATTAGTGGCATTTAGTTTTTTTAGCGCATTGTATATTATTTTGCATGTAGTGTGTTGCCTTTTGTTGTGTTGTGGCACCACTTTGTTTAGGACTCCCGAGGATATCTGCCGCCTGGTCGGATGCACCGCTGGTGAGAAGGACTTCAATTTCACTAAATCTGCGCGTTCGCACAGACTTCTAGTCTCCGGGCCTTAGAAGATGAGGGCCTTAAGCCCGTCCCTGCCTGCATGCCCCTAGCCCAAAACATGCATGCTGCACATACCTTTTGCATGTAGCCTCTTCACCAAACTCGCGTCTTTGTTCCCCCCTTGTTTTTCTTCTCCCTTTTTTTCCTGGCACGCCCAGTACCTACAGGGCATGAATCGCTAAACCCCTAGCATGTCCTTCCACTAATCTATTTTCTTTTTCTCCCTGACACTCCCGCTAGATGTCCTCACTGTTTTTTATTCTTGCTATAAATATCACGCACGCAATACACATCTCACCTCCCCCACCCTCCTTGTTTCCCCTTTCTGCGTGCACACACTAGCAATGCTTTCATCCCAGGAAGATGACACTAACCTCAAGAGGAATAGAATAATACTACTAATAATAATAGTAATCTTTATTTTCATCAGTTCACTGACAGGAAAGCTGCGGGTAAAAGCTGCTCTTTGTAGAGGCAGCTTGACAAGAGGCCGGAATAGAATCGCGTGCCGATCCCTTAACAGCAGCTCAACCAGTAAGAGCCGAACAAGCAACCCAAGAAACCAGCCAAGCGTCAAGTGACCAATTCTAACAGTTCTCTTTCCTGTCCCAAAAAATTGAAATGCCCGGTTGCCAGCTGATTCGCAGAATATACTGGTACTACGTGGACCTGTAGGCGACAATGTCTGATGCGACACATGGCTGACGAGCCCAGAATGCGAGTCACAAGGACTAACTTCTGCACTCTCTGTAGGAAAGAGTTCGGCAACCAATGAACCGCACACCGTTGCTTGAAACAAGGAAAGCACGAGCTGCAATCCGAAGAAGAATTCCGGCACAAGTGCTAACAGTGTACTTCGCCTTTCTCAAGCACAAAGGGACTTGACAGCCAACTGATGTGGCACCCGAAAAAAGCAGCACTAAAGCAAAAAGCCAAACTGCAGGCAGCTACTACTGACAGTGCTTCTGAGTTAATTTCAGACACTTGGAACACCCCCTACTAGAGACAGCGAGGATACGGCAACGGAAGAGGCACTAACGGGAATTCCCTCGCCTTCCTTTTCAGCAGAAAGCCGCCCACATCGCACCACTGGTTGTGTCATGCCTCCACCTAAGCCAGCTGCGCCAGGAACACCTACTGCATCAACATTCGACGCTTCCCTCAGTAGTACAGCCCCCTCGCAACCAGAAGCAGCAGAATCCGAGCTACTAAGATCGACAGCAAGGAGCAGCCGTAGCAGTGCAGGATCTCCCACTCAGCTACAACTCTCTCCTGAGGCCATTTACGCGAGTGGAGTAAGCATTGAAAACAACACCTGTGCCTCACAGATTGAGCCCACCGACGAATTCCCCCTTTCAGGCCCCATCGTTGACACATGCTTACTAGTTGAGCACACGAGGAAACTGCGGGACCTGCTTCGGGAGCCTGTTTCTGCGGAGGGTTGGAGTAGTTTTCTGTCCATTCTGGACGATGCCACTTCAGGAAGTCGCTAAAGAGGTTAAGATACCAATGGCACCCGATGCTGGCAAACCAAGGCGCCGTACCAACCCGGACAACGCTCAGTAGGCTCAGAGCCTGTACCATGACAACTGACGCCGCACGGTTGGCCTCATTGCGCAAGGCGAGTCAAAGCAGTGCTCGATCCCCCTCGATAAGCTGGAGGAACATTTCTCCGCATCGTGGACACCCAGGAAAGCAGACAACCGTTTGCTCCTAAAAAAATCCCACCGAAGTGACCTGACAGAACCCTGTCTGGCAAAGTTCACCGAGGGAGAGGTGGCTGCCTGCCTTCGCAGATGCGAGAGCACAGCCCCCGGCGGTGACCGAATAACCTACCACCACTGGCGCTCAATCGACCCAGGTGCTTCTTTTCTTACAGCAATATTTATTGTTTGCCTCTGGTACCAGCGCATGACCACTGCCTGATAAGAGACAAGGACGACCCTTATCCACAAGAAGGGTGAGCATCAGAGCATCACGAACTAGAGACCCATTGCCCTTGGAATCACGATCTCCAATCTGTATGCCGGTTGTCTTGCATCCCTATACTACAGCAGTGGTTGTGCGACCAAGAAGTGCTCTCGCGGTGTCAGAAGGGGTTCCCGCCGCACGACGACGTGTTGAAACACAATTTCGTGCTGCAGGATCCTGCAGGAACGGCTTGTTGCACTCGCGCGCATGCGTCTGTCTTCACCAGGCCCCGAAGCAGGGCGAACCTGTTCAGCGTGATAATGTGCCGTTGCGCATGTTTGTTATCTACGCGGCGGTTAAGCTTCCTTCTCCCTTCGGCAACGTGAGGCTGTTAAAAAAGTCACAGGCCTGCGCGGCACACGCAGAACAGTCACAGCGTAAGCTGGTGGAGCGGCTCAAGAGTAGCTCCAATTTGGGCACCAAGCAGAACAGGGTCTTCGCGGCAGTCTCTTCCCCTCGCTTTGACGAGAACGATCTGAACATTCCGCCCAGCGTCGACGGCGAGCTGAGGCTTGTAATGCTCACTGCACAGCAGTCTACTGAGCCCGATCAAGCCTTACAACTTCAACTTACATGTCGGGCGCGCCGCGTTTGCAGGCACCTTAACTAGATGGCACCACCACACTGGCGGAGGCTCGGCAGCACGGGATCACGTTGATTGCGTGCCTCGTCTGAATCGCATAACGTCGTGTGCGCCTGCTGAAGCTACGCTTGCAGGCATCTTACCTAGATGGCGCCACCATACTGGCGGAGGCTCGAGTCGTTTCCCCCTGCGTGCTTGCATTAAGGCTATTTTCCGCGGCCCGATACAAAGCGCTTGTGTGGCTCAGTGGTACAGTATCCGGCTCCCACGCAGCGGGCCCGGGTTTGATCCCGGCGGGAATCGGGTACTTCTTTCGCGTTTTCGGCGATAGCGGTTACGTGGCGGGAGCCGCCAGCGGCGGCATCATCGCGACCCGAAACGGCTATTGGAATGAGCCCTATCCTTCCTTTCACACTTCTTTTCCCACTTCTTTCCTATCCTTGTTTTCCAGTATCCTTTCACAGCTTACGCTGTGAACGGATAGTGGAGCCACGCCAATCATTCTATGTCTTCCGGCGGCGGCCGGATTAAAACGTTATTCCTCGTACGGCGTCGTGTTCCTAACTCGGCTCAGAGCCCTGCTCGGCCAAACCTGGACGCAGCGCGGGCCGGCTGTGGGGACCTTTGCGTGGCGTGCCTGGTGTTTTTCCAACGCCTTTTACTCTGTCCCACACAACGCTCTCATCGACGCAGTCCGAGGAGCAGACGCCAGAGTGGACCTCTGCGCCATTTTCGCAGACCTCTACCGTGACAAGAAAACCTTAATCGTAGCTTAGGCTTGGCCGACCGCACCGATAGACATCTCAGCCCGAATTCTCCACGCATGCCCACTGAGCGGCCTGTTGTTTAACCTGGTGATCAATCCCGTCGTGTGGGCACTTCAGGGAGGCGAATAGCAGCATAACGTGCTTGCCTACACCTATGATCTGAGGCCGCTGGTGGCCAACCCAGGGACACTCCAGAGCCGCATTAATGTAGTGGCAAACCTGGCTCCCCAACTAGGGCAGTAGCTAAACCCGGCGAAATGCAAAAGTTTGCACCTCTCTGGCAGAAGCTGCGTAGGCACCCGGCCGGCGCAGTTCACCGTCAACGGAGAAGAAATTCCTTCGAGGGCCAGAAATTCCTAGGGCGTCCTGTCGGCTTCTCGCTGTTGTTTGCAGCACGGTCAACGAGGCGATCGACGTCAGCCGCACCCTGCTGCACTCCATGCTCGCCCCTTGGCAGAAGATTGACGCGTTTAAAGCTTTTGGCTTTCCGGCACTCAACCTCGCCATGCGGTGCGGGCTTGTGGGGAAAGCAGAGTGGGCACGCCTCGACTACGCCCTCGGGCCGCTTATCAAGATAACCCTTTTTCTGCCGGCAAATGCCCCAAACAAGTACCTGTACAGCAGTTCAGCAGCAGGTTCAGCAGGCACCCCCCTTGCAGCTGAGACCAGCGACACCTGCCACATCGACAACGCCTTCAAGCTCTTGACCTCAGAAGACCTCGAAGTTCGAGAACTGGCGTTGAAGCGTTGACCAATATCACTTCCAAACGTCTTTGCAGCCCAGCAACTCCGGAGGATCGCGCAGGATACCTGAGCGGAGCGACAGAATGCGACTTCCGGGCTCGAGCAAGGCAACTGCCGTCTGTATGAACCAAAGCACGGACGGCTTCCCACCATCTGGGCGTCTCCTCACGAATGCAGGAACGTGATAAAATCATTACCTGCGGCAAGGACTCCAAGGCATCGCACCAAAGTTGTAAGAACGCTCCGGTCTAGCATGGTGCGGGGACGGAACCAAGGTCTCCAGGAGAAGCCTAACCAAGAAAAGGTGATGGAGTGTGCCGCCGCCGACTGCAACAGCTCCCACTTTACGCGGTCTGGCCGCTTCACTCGGTTCTGCGACTAGCGCTTCGTGTACAGGACACGGCTCAACTTGCTGCCCCTGAACGCAGCTCGGCCGTGAGCACATGCCTCGGACCAGTGCTGCAGCGTGTGCGGGTATGTGCAGCAAACCCTTCCGCATGTTCTGTGCCACTGCATGAGCCACAGCTCTGTATACACAAGCCGCCAAAACAAATTGTTGACCAGGTGAAGACCGCCGCCACAAAGAATTTTACGGTGACTCACGAGAACAGGCCTGTCGGTGACACGACTCTCCGCCCCCATCTGGTCTTTACCAAGGAAGTGGAGGCGTTCATCATCGACGTAACCTGTCCGTTCGAGAACCGACTCGAAGCACTGGAATCAGCTCGTGAAGTAAAGGTGGAGAAATACAAACCCGTACGGGAGTACCTTTTGCGCCGCTACCAGCGAGTCAGAAGCGAGACAATCGTCGTTGATGCGCTCGAATCATGGGACCCAGGTAAAGACAGAGTCCTGAAACGATTGTGCAGCAGGCGCTGCTTCTTTCTTTTCAAGAAGCTCGCAATCAGCGAAACGATTGCAGCTTCACGCGAAGTTTACTCCACGCACGTGGCACCCAGGTGGGGGGATCACACTCCCCAATAGATTTCGCCTGACACGACGTGAGAAAACTTCAAAAAACAAACAGAGCAACTACACAGAAAGACGTACACATTGGTTTATCTTGAATAAAGGAACGTACAACTCGAAAACTGAAATATTTTCGTCGCACGGAAAATGTGCACAACATTTTCGAAAGCCTCTGCTCTTACCCTTGTGCCTGGGACCTCCTTGGGTCCCAGGTGTGACAAGGGTAGTTCAAGGGTGCGTTACAGGTCCCAGAGCCCACCACCCGGAGTCCACAGGGGTATGTGCTATTGCGCCTGAATCATTTCTTCACAATCACCAGGATCGGCCCACATTCTTGCATACGGAGTTGAAAATCCACGGATCCCTAGCCATAAACAGCTGCGCTGTAAAAAAAATATCTTGGGCTGCTGACACGCACTTGGGCAGCTGGGGCAGTTTTCAACGCCCCCTCCCTCAATAATGTCGCCTCTACATATATCCGTGAGCAAACTGCTATCCTGTGGTATATCGAGAGGGCCACGAGGCACAGCCGAAAATTACACTTTCCGAACCACGCAAAACTTCATTCGAATGGCGATAATGCAGCTCACCAAACGTAGAGTCTGAAACTTCAAAGAATTTAGTGGGCAGCAATAATGTCATTGGGCTGACTTAATTGGATGACCCTCTCCCCCGCGTAATAACAATTACTCTAATGTAAACAAACACACTTCTCCGACGACGTCAAATAGCTAAGGATTTATATTGATCCACATTACTGACGAAAAGGCGCGGAGTAGGATAAAAAATGTGGTTGATCCCTCTTATATAGGAATCGGTATAGAACACGAAAGTGAAACGTGTCTTCACAGAAGTAGTGTAATGTTTATTGCACATTGATATATAATGTCTATTGGTGTTTTGTGGCTAAAGCGCCCTTAGGCGTTGATGCACCCACGCTGACGCCTGGTGGCACGTCTCCTCCATCACGACTACCAACGTCGATGACCATGAGCAACCGTCGTGCATATGGAAACTGCACTACGCTGCACACGCTAGCACAACGCGAAAGACGAAGCACGTAACTGACACACTAATACAACGCGCAAGACAAAGCACGTAACTGAATCGTCACCGAGTCAAATCAGCGCGTACAGCGCGTCGTAATTGCAGCCTCCGCGATCAACTTCAGAAACATTTTCAGAGCTAATTGCGGAGGCCACGCTCCGCTGTGCTGAGTACGGTGAACGCCACCTAGGTGGCGTTGGTAGTGCTTCTTGATGCCAGCGTCCCTTCGAATGCTGGCATCGAGGCGTTGTAGTGCTGAGACCACCGAAGCGTTCACTGTCGGTGCGCGTTAGTGTCATAATGCAGTACTTCTCTTTTCTGCTCGTAGGCGGCGGCACCGCCCCGAGCAAGAGCGCGGGTACACGGAGGAGTGTTAGATATATAAGGCGCGTCTGTGTAGCTCTCTGCAAATGTGTTTGTGGCGCAATGGTGTGGCGCAATGGCTGAGAAAGAAGAAGACGGCGTTCCGAACGGTCGCGTTTTTTTCATGTTCTCCGCTCCAAAGGATTTATCGGCCCCTGGCCGAGGTGCTGCTCAGGCGTCAGCCAGCAGCAATGACTACCGTATTGTGCTACCTCGTCTTCCTACCGGTAAGCTGGTTGTGGACTCCGTTTTCCTGCATGCTGACTTAGCTGGTCGACCGTACAGAGCCCAAGACTTCAGAGCCGCCCTTCGGAATGTTATTGACCTAAAGGAAATAAGTTCCATTGGCCAATTTCAGATGTCGCACGTGTGGATGGTGACGTGCAAGTCACCAATGGCAAAATCAAATCTAGTCACGTGCGGGGATTTATCGGTAAAAGGAAGACGCTGCATCGTCATGGACCCTGAGCCCACGGAAGTAAAAATGAAGCTTTTATGGCTACCTGAGCGTTTGGAAGACGCCTACATTCGAGATTCACTCCAGGCTTACGGGAAAGTGAAATCTATATCAGCAGAAAGCTGGAGAGTATCGGAGATGGAAGAAATGCGTACTCTAAATCGTGATGTGGTGTTGTCTCTTGCTGACGGAGTAGGTGTGGGTGACGTTCCACATCTACTACCTGTCTGTGGAGTGTAGAGCCTTGTACTGATTCCAGGCAGACCCCCGCTTTGTCTCCGCTGTAACAAGGTTGGCCACATTCGTCGCAACTGCAGAACTCCACGTTGTGAAGACTGCCGGCGCTTTGGCCACACAGCTGAAGAATGTGTGATAACATACGCCGACAAGTTACGACATAGGACACGACCTCCTGACGAATGCGTGCAAGAACACATAATGGACGCCACAGAGGTTCTCGACGCGACCGGAGATGTTCCTTGTGCCGCGGAGACCAGTTGTGCCGGCAAGTCTCGTCTAGATGTAAAAGACAATGTCATCGCACAACCGCCCAAGGACAAGGAAGGTAGCAAAGCGACAGATGATCAGTCCAAGCAACAGTGCAATGAGGCGCCCGTAATCAAACAGCCAGTTCCTGCCCAGCAAGCTAAAGAGGCAGCCGAAAATGAATTATCTGCTTCACCCAAGCTTCTCGACACGTGCCCTGTGCTGGTAGAGGACAGGCGAAGTAACGCGGATACATCAATTCCGAAGCGCCGAGCGACAAACACATCGGAAACAAGCACGGACAGCGACACGACCAGTACCACAAGAAAAGCACGTCGCCGCAAGACATCGAAACACTCAGGAAAGTGCCGACGATCACGATCCAGGAGGCCTGGTGGGGGTTCGGAGGGAGCCTCACCGTTGCCCTCAAGGACCGACCACATAGATAATTAGGTCCGTATAGTGGTTAGTCACCATGGCGCTGACACAGCAACTTCTCTTCGCAACTTTGAATGTACGGGGCCTTAGGTCTTTGCAGAAACAGGCACAGCTTCGCCGGCTTTTATCTAGGCATCGCCTCGACTTCGTCGCCGTGCAGGAGACGAAGATTGAGAGTGATGACGAAACAGAAAGGGCCTTGCGACCTTTTCTATCTGAATATAATGTCTGCGTTTCACACGCCCTTGGTTTCTCCGCAGGCTGCTTCCTGTTTCTGAAAAAGAGCCTACTTTGTTCAGCATTTAGTTACCATGTGGACGCTGAAGGCCGATACATATACTGCGATTTTGTGTTGCAGGGTGTGCCATGGCGAATAGTTAACCTCTACGCATTTAATGACGCTGCCAAACGAATTCTTTTATTTGATACTGTGTCTAATCTACTGGACTGTGAACGCTGCATTGTGTTAATGGGAGATTTCAATTGTGTATGTGATCCGAGTGATCGAAGTGGGATTAACATTCAGCGAGACAGGAGTGGTGAAGTTTTGTCTAACGTGATAGAGAATGCAGGGCTCATAGATATAGGAGCGTCGGGACAGGGTTCTTGCTCTTATACACGAATTCAAGGTCACTCTTACGCCCGCCTTGATCGAATTTATGTCTCTTCATCACTCCTCTCCCGAAGTATGTCTTGTAGTACTATCCCAGTTTCGTTCTCTGGTCATTGTATGGTTATCGCAAAAATTGGTGAGAAATCTGTAACCAATTTCCGACCACAGTGGGCACTCTGGAAACTTAACTCTGAGCTCCTAAATGATCAGGAATTTATCAATCGTGTGCGTATGGCCCTAACAACTTGTTTTTCTACAGACTTGCCATTATTTGCTGCTTGGGAACTCTTTAAGCAAGAGGTTCGCACAGTGGCTATAGAAATTGGGTCGGTGAAATCGTTTTATAGAAAGAACGAAGAAAAAGTGCTCCTCAAGAGCCTAAGTAGCATTTACGAGATGGAATGCGAAATGCCAGGCACTTACATAGAAGATATGGAAAATATTAAATGTGAGTTACAAAAGTATGACGCACTACGTTACCGAGGTGCGCGAGTTCGATCTCGAAACAGCCGTGCTTTGCACTCTGAACAGCCAACACGTCAAGCTTTACTTGATGAGCGACGTCACGGTACTTCAAAAGTAATTTCGGAAATCTACTCCAAAGGTAGTCTTGTAACAAATACGAATGACATAATTTCACAATTTGAAAGTTACTACAATGCTTTGTTCAGTGCACCTCCCGAAGATCATGATGCAAAAGTCTTAGAGAGTTTTGTGTCTCTAGTAAAACCTTTACAGAATGAGGAGTGTGCATTCATCAGTGGTACTGTTACCATTCAAGAAATTGAGCAAGCTATTGATCAGCTGCCTTTATCGAAAACCCCCGGCCCTGATGGACTTTCAAGCGAATTTTACAAAGCGTTCAAAGGGATTATCAGTTCCATATTATTGGATATATTTATTACAAGTTTAGAGGTGGACGCCCTTCCACAATCTTTTTGCAAAAACCACACAGTTTTAATCCCAAAAAGCTCAGATAAGGAAAAACTGCGTTCTGTTGAAAGCTACAGACCAATCACGCTGTCAAACGTTGATTATAAAATCTTTGCAAAAGTTTTATCTAATAGATTACAATTTGCGATGTCGATTCTTATTGGTTCCCATCAGACGTGCGGAATTAGAGGCCGATCAATTCAGACCAACATACATATCGCCCGTACACTTCTTGAGTACTGTTACGGTTCCACTGAGCAGCTTGCAATGCTCCAAGTAGACCTTGCTAAAGCTTTTGATCGAGTCAGTCATTCCTATTTATTTTCTCTTCTGGAACACGCCAATGTTGGCTCCATTGTGCTTAAAGGAGTTAGGCTTTGCTACACCCATTGTTCTACTCGTTTAGTTATTAATGGCCATCTGTCCAAACCCGTTGCTATCTGCTCTTCGGTAAAACAAGGATGCCCGATGTCCCCACTACTCTTCGCCCTTTACCTGGAACCACTATGCTTAAGCGTAATTCAGTCAAGTTCCATCCATGGCTTCAACATACTGGGTAATGAGGTTAAAGTGTTAGCTTATGCAGATGATCTAGCGTTTTTCTGCACAGATAAGCCCAGTGTTGAAAAGGTTGTAGCTACAATAGAGAAATTTGGCAGCGTATCAGGAGCACAAATGACCTCCTCGAAAAGCTTAGGCTTATGGTTCGGCTCCTGGTGTTATAAGCCAGAACAGTTTGCAGGCATTAAGTGGACTCATGTTCCGCCAACGTATCTTGGCGTGCCGCTAGACGCATATAAATTAAGCGCGCACTATTGGAAAGAACGGGTTTCAGCCTTGCAAAGTTACGCTCAGACATTCGTTCCATACCGACTTTCTATTTTCGGAAGGGCTGAAGCCTGCAATAAGTTTTTAGCAACTAAAATTTACTACGTATTGCAAGTTATTCACTGTGCCAGGCTCTACATCCAACGCTTTCACCGAATTTTTGCAACTTTCATATGGTCTTCCACTTTCGAGCCCATGAGGAGAGACAATGTTTTTAGACCAGTTAGTGAGGGTGGGCTCGGCTTAGTGCATCTTTACGTGCGGCAAATAGTGTCCCGTTTCTTCTTTTTTCGCGATCCTTCACATCCTATAATTCGGTCATTCATGCAAGTCACACTTGTTGATGCTTTACCTGATTTAGTTGTTTCATCAAATTTTTCTTCGCCTTTATGCTTGTTGGGGTTCATGCAGGAGGTTTATTTGGCGGTTCGCTTCCTGACAGTTCGGTTTTCTACTGAATACTTGTACTCCGTGTCGCGTAAAAAGTTATACAAAGATTTACTGTCCATGCTTTTTCCACCTCCATTTTACCGATCACTATACATTGAATGGCCAGGCCACGATGTACTAAAACGAGTTCGTAAAATGTATATATCCCCATGCTGCAAAACATTCTTTTACAAACTTCATAGTGAAACTTTACCGGTAAAAACATGGCTACAGAAAAAGGGTATATTTGTGACTTCTGTTAATTGTCGTCTTTGTGATGTGCCAGAGACAATTGAACACTGTTTTATTGATTGCAAAGATGCCATTCTATTTTGGGACATCCTCCAACGGACTCTAAAGAAAGACCTTGAAATCAACCCCCATACAGTGCGATATCTGCTGCCGACCTATGATGACAGTGTACCTTTCGACGTGTTCTTTCTCATGGGAATGCACAGTCTGTGGAAGACGCGAATGATGGACCGCAACGCCGAACCGGTTGTACCCACAAGAGTAAATTTCATCCAGATGACTGTGCACCTAAAGAATGTTTATGATGGACTTGATGTTCAACCGGACTGGTACCCCATTTTGGTGAGGTGCTTAGCCTTACCACCCTTTTAAAGCGGAACAGTGCTTCTTCTGTTTTTCTGTGTGTGACTCATTGTACCCACCTTTCTATGACTATGCACAATTAGTGAATGTTTTATTGGATGACATGTTAATGTATTAAATACCATGAAACAAAAAAAAAAAGTGTTTGTGGCGCAATGGGTTAAACGCTCGGCGATCTATCGTCGCGGACCGAGAGGTCGTGGGTTCGATTTCCAAATTTTGCATGTTTGTGGAACTTTTTCTTCTGGTTTCTTTCTTTGTATTATGTTCTATGACGTATTTCCGTGACGGAAATACGTCAGTGAAGTCTTGGTGGACCCCGGCATAAAACACTTTCGTGTTAAAAAAGAAAAGTTGGATAAAAAGAAAAGAAAATGAAAGAAAACTAAATTTTCAACATACCCATTCCCGCAATGGTTATTGCAAATTGCCGAGTTGCGGCGGGAAAGTAATATTTTAGTTCCCCTCCAGCTGGTATAAATACGAGAGTTCAGTTTGTTCTGTGGCACAGAGGTTCTTGCGTGTTCAATTATCCAAAATGCGATGTGCTATAGCATTTGAAGAGTACACAACATTTCCATTTATTTTCGGTGTTAGTGCACCTCTAGAAAACGGTGCACTGCTAGCTCTAATAAGCACGTTGAGAACACAAAGTCTTGCTCGATGTCCTTACCTTTAAGTGCCAGCTCAACAATATCGCTGATTGATTGCATTTAGCTTGGCTGTAGGAGACTTTTTTATATTTAATTTAATATGTATTCGTGCATCATGCAGACGAATTAAAGCAATAGAAAAATTGTAGGCCAAATATTTCGTACCTTGCCAGATAAATGTTTAATGTCCCGGAAAACAAGGTGGAGGGCGCTGGAATAATCTTGACTGCATGTGTTACCAAATTGCGGAAAGCGTTGGGAAGCGTCTGGGAACGGCTAATAACACGTGTTGAATAACCTAGGTGATTATAGATTAGTAACTTGCTCTGTGTAAGGGTACCGCTGTTCAATCTCGTTTACTTGAAGGCATAACCATATCCGTAGCACGCATGGTGATGGCCGTTTTGTTGCAAGACTAATAATTTGGCAAGTGACGGTAGAAGAAATATGAATGTAAAATGAAAGCACAAACTGATCATTTTATTCGTACGAGTCAACATAAACTACAAATGTCTCTGACTTTGGAACGCAATTGAGAAGATGGTAAATGGAAACTGCTTGACTTATGAGTTTCTTATGAAAAAGCAAGGAGAACGACACAGTTGTAACGTTTACTTCGAATACTTTTGTAGCAGCAGCAGCAACGCGCAGAACTGTTGTCGACGCCGTTTTCCCGCGTTCGCACCGAACGCGCGTGGCGTCCGTGACTGTTGCCGGTGCCTCTGGCGGCGGCTCGGAGGTGTTTCCATAGAGAAAGAAAAAAAATTTTTCTTTCTCTATGGTTTTTCCACCAGATCAGATCTGGACACTCGCCGAGCAGCGTCGGCAGTCTTTGCCACCTTCTCGCCTCGCAACGTTTCTATATAAATAAGTTTCTGTTTGTAGATGTGTGCTTACTCGTGCTTAAGCAACATCTTCGCGTGCAACACATACACGCTACATAATCCCTTTTAAATGACCGTGTAGAGGAGAAGGAAAGTCACAACGTCGCTCATTACGTTAATTGTCGATTATAAAAAGTCACAGTTTCACCTGAAAGGCGAAGCATCAATTGCGATAGCAAATTTGTAGAGAGCTATACGGAGTAATGATATTAGCTTTATCAGATGTATAATCTTGGACATGAAGCAGCACCGGCAACACGTAGAGCTGTTGTCGACGCCATCGGCGTTTTTCCCGCGTTCGCTCAAAATGCGCGCGGCGTTGGTGACTATTGCCGGAGCCTCTGATATAAATAGGCACTTGGTGCCGCAGCTAAACGTCGCCTCCCTTCCCTCCCCCTCCCTCCCCTCCCCCACGGCCTTTCGTGCGTTGGAAGAAGGCGCGTTTGCTCTACATATATGGTGATTGTAAAGGAGGAAAGAGACGCCTACTTCTGCAGCCCTTAAGGGAGCACGGCGCAGAACGCGGACGAGAACCGGCGTATTCAGCATGGTATGGCCGATGGCGACCCTCAAGAACCACTTATCGCAGAACGCGCGTTTGTTCTCCGCCGTGCGTTCACTCCCCGTAAAAGCGCGCGCCCCTCGCGCCCTTTCACTCGCACATACAGCGTTCGGCGCGACGATTTCATCTCCATTGACGTCATACGGAACCTCACGGCGACGGCGACGCCGACGGCTGAAATCTGGTTTTGAGTGTCCATATAATTGCTATCGCAATAAAAAGAAATTGCGGCAGGAAGATTTACCCCATGAATGTCGACGGTAATGGGTCAACATTGAATCAATATATCAACACAACGTATTGATACCTTCGAATGCAGTTGTGTATGAGGCGTGTGCTGCAGCTGGATTCCTGTTCGTGCTTCCCTAAGAACACTAGGCGACATCTATAAATAAGCCTGCCGGTGTCGCGAAGCCTGCGCATGACTTCCGAAGTGCATGGTGCGCTGGTGCGTGCTAACGCTGCAAAATGGGTCATGCGGCAATCAGCCTCCTGTCTCGCGCTTCTTTCTGGACACACTGTGCTATCTAATGGCATAGCGAGAAGGTCACGCTTGGCCACCGAAACAAAAAATTATGGCGCACCGGTGCTTCAGAACGTTGACAATTGTTCCCACACTTACCGTACACTCCGTGGCACACACTCAGCAACCCAAGTTTTTGAGAGTTTTGAATATCGGCGCATACCTAGTGCTTTCAAGGTTCAGCTCGTTAAAGCATTGGCGTGAAAAAACCGTCACTGAAAAGCGGAACATACCCTCTGTTTTTCTGGCGCATCCTGCTAAAATATCAGGTTGCTGTGCTTTAGGAACCCTCGTGACGTCGGTTCGATTACGCTCAGCATCGAAGAAAAGTAAAGGATTTGTTTCCGTCGTTGCAGAGTGGCACAACCCTAGTGGCACTTACCTACCTAATCTGCATGGCTTGAAATACGTTTATGGAAGCGCTGCACACCTACTGGAAAATACCCAGCGACCCAAGTCGGCATCAAAGAGGTTCGTTGAAGTGCAGCGCAGACTGAGTGGCACATATCGAGTGCACCAAGTTGGCGTCAATGAGTTTCTTAACAGCGGTACCCGCTCTGTCCCGCACATGCAATGGCCCATCTTGGCATGAAATAGATTCGTCGAAGACCGTCAGAGATGTAAATGTCGCAACATACTCAATGACCCATGTTGGTCCGAAGGCTTGTTTCGAACTTTGTTTCCTCAGCACAGTAGCGCGATGCGCTACCCATCCGACCACGAACTACCCAGTGACCCAGGTAGGCGGGAAAGCGGTTACGTACAAATATTTAAACAAAGGTACATGTATACAAACATAGAGAGATAGATACATAGCCTCTAGAAATAGCGTGAAGTATCCTAAGAATGCTTACGCAATAAAATCATAATGATTAATCTCTTGAAACAATACCGCGGGTAAGGAACGGATTGTGTAGCATTGCGTGAAACACATATATTAATTACTTCCTCAGTAACAGAGTTGTAATGAATTGTTATTGTAAACCGCATACTCTCATGATTCATTGAAAATTTAACGAGTCGCACATTTACGACAGTGCGTGCTTACATCAGCGTACTTCCTCCAGGGATCCGTGGTACTCAGATGCCTGAAGCTCTCGAAGACAAAGGCACGAGCCAAAAATACAAGTAGACACTCGCCGCCAGGTATCATTAGCTCCGAAATGTTGGCAAGGGCACGGTGTAGGTCCTTTGCCCAGTGTAAAAGCTTGAATGAATATACCCTGTGAAAGGGCCCATGTGCTTCGACGAAGCTTGAGACGTCACCTTCAATATCCAAGTGCTCGTACTTGATGAGCTTGTGTGGGAAATGTTGCTTGGCGTACTCCAACATGGGTATAGAGGCATCCACGGCCACGAGCCTGCAGCACAGTTACATAAATGTTGCATAACTTGGATAACATTTTAGCGCTGAGAAAGAAAGACAGCGGGAAGACGCAGACAGCATCTATGCCAAGTAGCAATAGGATTTATTCAGGTTCTGAAGGGTCCAAAATGCTGCACCAACAGTTTCACTGTGGAAAACAGTCATGAGGTAGCCTATGAGCCGGTATGTATATGCGTGTGGTACGGTTGTCAATTAGGCGGGCAAGGTAGGCACGCTTGCTCCGTCACCGGGCTGTGCAGGGATGGACGGCACATAGGGCTCCACGCACCGAATGTTGAAGCACATATGGCCTGCCGCCGGTGCAAGAGCGTGCCATACTAAAGAGCGAGACGGCTGGTGCGTTGATGGGCACGGTTTTTCCACGCACCGTGTTGCAGTACACGTCATCTGCAGGTTCGAACGTGTGGCAAATTGAAAGGGTCACCTGAAAGGCACTACAGAACATCTGCTTTTCGACAAACATGCGCCCTTCTCAACGTCGACGCGCCTGGAAACAAGCATTGTGATTGCATTTGCTCTCGGTCATCCAGTGAACTATCTTCACGTGTGCTTTTAGGAGTTTTGCAGCAGCCCCGCTTTCGAGTACAGCTTCAGTCAGACGACGTAATGCTGCAGTAAACTGGTGCGATGTGTCCATTTGTTCTACGCGCTGCAACTGAGAACCGTGGCTTATGAAAAATTGTACAATCAAATAGTAAAGCGAATAAAAGGACATAACCAGCTATTATTGTGTTAGCATCCTGACCGACTGTCTGACCGACACTTTTATTTGTTCGCGATATATGCAATTAGACGGTCAGCGCGAACAACTATAGCAAAGGCGAATTCTCCGGTAGTTGCGATCGGCAAATCGTGCGAATAAGTTACGGTAGCACCTGTGTTCACGTCAAATGAAATTTCTTACAGAACGCGAAGGGGAGGAGGGGGTGATGGGCCATATTGTTGGATCCTTTTAAATTTGTCCTTAATGTCTCTCGAGCTACCTATACTGTAGGTCACAAATATTTGCGCTAGCCTAAGTCGGTATGACGTCCGCGAATTTTGTTTCAGTTATTTCAGCAGCGTCTTTTGCAGAAGCCGCATGTGCCACCCCAATACATAGGCCGCAAGAGCAGACTAACTCACTTGAAGACATTTATTTATTTGTGCTCAGATACGTTCAGAGACATAATGACTTTGCTTTTCTCCCGCTATTCGCATGGGTAAACAACCAACCAGGTGGGCCCTCTCGAGACGCGCGTACACAGCCTAGTCCTTGCGCTTGCGTAAATGGTTTCTGGTGGCTGAGCACAATATAAAGGGTCAAAATTAAACCTGAACACGTGAACAAAGATAGCCAGACGAATTTTTACTGCTCGGTGACATTGTACCTCAATGCGCCATTATAGGGGCTATACAAACCAGTGAACTTTGTTGTTCGCTACAGAGTTCGGCTATCGCGTGTTCAAAATTCCCTCTCAGCAGGCTTACACCACTCATGATCCCTCTTTCGGTACTATTCCAACACATTGCTACGCTACAAATTTTATGCCCGTTTCTTATGCGCAACTCAAACTTTCTTCCTTCTTTTGTTTGTTCGTTGCACCTGCTTTCAGGTACGGTACTAGAGGACATCAGATATCCCAACATTCCAGGGACATCTTTATTGTGCGACTTGGTTTCCTTGTTGAATTAGTGCGAACAGAAGTTCTCAGCAAACAAATTAACACATTGACATAGTTCTACGTGGTCCTCAAAGGAACCGACGGTACTGATGGGAAACATTGAAAAAATCCAGCGACACCTGAGGAGTTTCTGGAAACTTCCGGCTAGCTTCACTACTTCCGTAGACGCTGGTTCCCGTAATAAAAATGCAGCTTGCCCATTGATACCACAGCACAAGTTCGCTGTATAGAGCACCCTGCACTATCGAGCAAGACATATGCAAGTCTTATCTTCGGTGTGACGCGCGAAAAACAAAACGGGTTTCTTACGGCCAGTCATGGCACAAATGGAGTTATGAGGTACTGGGCATGAGAACGGAACAGCAAGGCTCCACGCGGTTACAGTGTAATATTATCTGCGTCGTAAGTAAAGATAGCTAATTTAAACCACGCGACAATTCACAGCACTTCACCTACAAGGTTATTACTCGCTTAAGAGCTTTCTTCTGCCAGCAGTGCGCGGTGAATCGTTTGTAGCACATAGGTGGCGGAAAGAGGGGCTACTGTACGTACCAATACACGCGGCGGCTTGTGACCAGCGGCAAGCTACTGCTTATGCTGCATCAGAAACAGCGGTAACTCAAGCGTCCTCTTTACGGCGAAATTGCTCGCAGATCGCAGCCATGGGAATCACACTGCCGTGCCGAAGTCGCTCGACTCTTCCGGAGGCGTCAAAGTGCGTTCATTGGCTCAGATCGCATGCCGCCGAGACCACGATACTCTTGCCCAGAAATACAGTGGCCGTGACGAAGTACACATTATGTCTGGACAGTGTTTCCCTGGCGCATGCTCGCTTAGTTGTTAGCAACTCAAGTTGTCGTGCTTTTGAACACGATAAGGGTGGTTCGCGAAAAGAACGTGAAAGGAATGCTGGATGCACAGCCGTACGCGCATACATTGTGGGCGCACAGCGTGAAAGCATGCAAGCTTGTGACGTTGATACACAGGAGCTTTGCCACGCGGTAGTGGTGGGCGGTACATTGGTGACAATGAAATAAACCAGGAATGATGTGCCTATATACAACAATCATGTACCTTTTGCTTTCGCTAAAGCCTCAAGTTCGGTGCACCATTCTGCTTATGGTCTGGCGTTGCACTCATAACTGTGCTCCTCAGAGCTGCTTAATCGAGAAGCCTAGACAATGAAGGTATCAGCAGATAGCTAGCTAGGTATATGGTGCCGGAGGTAAAAGCATATACTTTAAACAAAAAAGGCGTTACCTGCGGCATGGCTGGCAGCTGGGCAAGATGAAGTCATGAGTGAATTGTCCGGTTCCACAGCCAACGTCCAAATATTGGAAGTTGTCATTATTCTGAATAACAAAGGCTGACTGGAAAGCCTGAGGAAAGTTCAAACATCAAACGGCAAGCAGTGTGTAAAGAGTGGAACGTAAATAACAGGCTATAGTTATTTTCTGAGAATCCACTCGGATAAAATGAGCGGAAGAGTATCCGTATTGTGATTACTAGAAACCCGAAGCTTTGCTGCGCACTTTTTTCCGAGTAGTTTGCACTTTTGAGAGCACGATGTAATAGAATTAGGAGTTGTTATAAAGGCTGTAAAAATATTGAGCTTACAGGGGAGGTCAGGAATGTGACCAAGAACCTAACTTCGCGCTTTCTTAAGGTGAAAAATACTTCTCACCAAATTGAGCGTACCGTCTAGGGGATTCATGGTATATGCATGCTAACCACTTTTTTTTTACCATAAAAGTGACATATACATTGCTTCCCAGCGGCCCCTTCTACAGATTGTGAATGTTCTAGTGAATACTACCGATATCCAAGCAAACGACGGAAACACTGTTTCAAGATATGTTACATGTTAAAACGGGCAGACATGTTAAACAAACCCCAAAGTAACCCCAAAGAAAAACGACCACACTTTCTGTGCCTTCTAAGTGCCAAATATACATTGAACGTTTCTATGGGTGAAAAATAAACGTCTTCCGACAGATTGACCTCGCGCTTAAGCGCTGTAATATGTTTGAAGAACAGGCAGGCGGAAAAGCCGCAAAGATAAAAAAAAAGGCGCATTCATCTGGTGGCCGTGTAATGTAAAAGGCAAACTGCGCAAAACCGAAAAGCTTTTGTTATGGTAATAAACATTTTGACCGAAATTTGAGAGATTTTTTCTCGGTAAGCCCTGCTGTCTTGGGTTCCATTTACAGTGAAACGAAACGAGCCAGCGTAGTGGCTTCAGTGTTGGGCTGCTAAGCACGAGGTCCTGCGATCAAATGTGTGCCACGGAGGCCGCATTTCGAAGGGCCGAAATGCGAGAACACCCTTGTACTTGGACTTAGGCGAACATTAAAGAAACCCAGGTGATTCATATTATTCCAGAGTCCCCAACTACAGCATGCCTTATAATCAGAACGTGGTTTGGGCCCGTAAAGCACTATAATTTCATTTTTAATCTCAATTTGAATGGAGGCGAAATGCAGGGAGGCTCGTGTGCCTCGCATTGAGTGCACGGTTAAGAATGTGCACCAATCCATGAAAGTGAACCTTAAAGAATGGCGGTCAAAATTAATCCCCCACTACGGCGTGCCTCATAACCATATCGTGGTTTTGGCGCTTTAACTGCATAATTCAATTTTAATGTAGTGACATCGACCACCTCTTTTATTTACACGGACCATCTCACGCAGCATGGTACATGCACGTGTGAGCGCTGCCGCAATATCGGTGTATATAATGCCGACCTAAAGGGATTTTGACAACGGTTAAAAACGCCGCTGTACTACAAACAATAGGAAGCTCATATAGAGTTGACTGACTCGTTATCGTACTCCAACAAGTTGAAAAAGGCACAGCTATCTATAATGAACATAAGCGGCTTACCTGTAGTACATCACCAGTCTCTTCATATCGGAAGGAATTACTCGCGGCGTATAGATCAGCTGCATGCAGACTTGTGTAAGGTGCCGGTCTCATCTTCGATGCTGTCACACCAGCCATAATGTCTGCTGCACCGGCGTAACAAACAAAGCAAGGATAAAATTGTTGCCCAAGATCTTTCCTGATCAAAGGATGCAGCGAGAGATATTCGAAAGCTTTCTTAGATCATTCAAAACTCACACTAATTCACAAAATCAGTTTTTGCAGCGAAGCTGTATACCTCTTGTTGGCCAGAAAATTTTGATGCATAAACCTATACCCCATGGGCTATACCCCCTACCAGCTGTACAATAGCTTCGCGTGAATGCAAAGTATAAAAATAGCATCGCCTAGCGGATGCGAGGTGAAGAGGAGGAGTGAGGCAGGTGCACGACTTAAAGGGAAACTGAACAGGTTTTAGATTTCTAAAAAGTGACGTTTTTCTGAAGCGCAGGCACTTGAAATCCCCGGTACGAAGTTTTGTTTTTCCATCATACAAGTAGCGGCGGCGTAATTAAGAATTAAAATCGCAGCTATGCTCCGCCCACCGCGGCTCGCGGACTCAGCCCGCGGCGGCGGCGGAAGGGGAACGCTAGCGGAAATGACGTCAATATAGGGGTCCCAGGCGCCCCGCGGAAAGCGTGTGCAGGTTTTGCGCGTCAGTCGGGTTGTATCCGTGGCCTTTATCGCAAATGATCAAGATCTCCACCCTGCGTTTCCGGCTAACGCTTCAAAGGACTGTTACAGCAAGGAGAGCTCCGTCTAAGAAGCATACAGTGTCACCATGCTGTCCTTACGCGCTGCTTACGGCTGTACGAGCACCGGCGGCCGAGACGACGTCATCTTTCACAATTTCCCACGGCAGAAAAGACAAGATGCTCAGTGGATCGCATCGGTGAAACTAAGTAATTTCAAACCTTCAAGAACCACTCTTCTCTGTTCAAAACATTTTTGGGACAGTGATTACCATCAGAGTTTATCGCTGATGCGTGCAGTGGTAATTCCGGTCAAATCTGTTCGACTAAGGCCAGGCGTGGTGCCATCGACCTTCGCTCATAAACGGAATGAATCGCCGCCACCGAGAGCAGCCTTCTGTGATACACTGTTTTTTTTTCTGTCTTGCAAGAACTTCGTTTACTTCCTGACAACACAAACATTCTTCAATTTTCATTGCACTGCAGTGCATGCAGGAACACCTGTCGCAACAGAAATATACGTCAGGTAGAAAATACACCTAAAATATAGTTTCAGTGTCACGCCAGGCATCCGGCCGCACTCGGATACCTAAGTGCCCATACGCCTGAGTGCTTAATTTTACATCACTTGCTTTAAGGAAAGCGGCGAATTTTCAGAAGCGTGAAACGACATGAGTGGGCTTTTACCTCTGATTGTTTCAACACAACCGGGAATCGAGGGCCAAAAGCATAAAACAGAACTACAGTAAACCGCAGAGATATGCATAACAACGTGCAGTGGCACGCTTTTTTTTAACACGAAAGTGTTTTATGCCGGGGTCCACCAAGACTTCACTGACGTATTTCCGTCACGGAAATACGTCATAGAACATAATACAAAGAAAGAAACCAGAAGAAAAAGTTCCACAAACATGCAAAATTTGGGAATCGAACCCACGACCTCTCGGTCCGCGACGATAGATCGCCGAGCGTTTAACCCATTGCGCCACAAACGCATTTGCAGAGAGCTACACAGACGCGCCTTATATATCTAACACTCCTCCGTGTACCCGCGCTCTTGTTCGGGGCGGTGCCGCCGCCTACGAGCAGAAAAGAGAAGTACTGCATTATGACACTAACGCGCACCGTCAGTGAACGCTTCGGTGGTCTCACCACTACGACGCCTCGATGCCAGCATTCGAAGGGACGCTGGCATCAAGAAGCACTACCAACGCCACCTAGGTGGCGTTGCTAGGTGGCGTTGGTAGTGGCGTTCACCGTACTCAGCACAGCGGAGCGTGGCCTCCGCAATTAGCTCTGAAAATGTTTCTGAAGTTGATCGCGGAGGCTGCAATTACGACGCGCTGTACGCGCTGATTTGACTCGGTGACGATTCAGTTACGTGCTTTGTCTTGCGCGTTGTATTAGTGTGTCAGTTACGTGCTTCGTCTTTCGCGTTGTGCTAGCGTGTGCAGCGTAGTGCAGCTTCCATATGCACGACGGTTGCTCATGGTCATCGACGTTGGTAGTCGTGATGGAGGAGACGTGCCACCAGGCGTCAGCGTGGGTGCATCAACGCCTAAGGGCGCTTTAGCCACAAAACACCAATAGACATTATATATCAATGTGCAATAAACATTACACTACTTCTGTGAAGACACGTTTCACTTTCGTGTTCTATACCGATTCCTATATAAGAGGGATCAACCACATTTTTTTCGTTAAATTCCCGCACGACATTGCAAGCAGCCCAAGCACGCCGTCGCGGCGTCGAACGCTGCTTCTAGCACCGTGTCACATGTAAAAGGTCGCCAGCGGTATACGAAAAAGAGGACGAAGTTCGCGGAGCGTTCCGAACGGCGCGAGCGCGCGAGGCGCGTTTACCGAGCTGTGATCGTGGAAGAAACAGCACGGTTCGATTATTATTGACGTGGCTCTTGAGCTGGAAGGTCGCCTCGTCAGCCATGCTCTGACGACGGGAGAGCGAGGACCCGGCCACGAAGTCGTGAGACTGGCAAGGCCCAGGTGTAGCCATAGTCCTCAGAGACGTCCGGACGAAGCTCCTGGGACCGGCCACTGCTGCTCACGGTCGTTCCGGTCTTCTTCTCGAGAATCCCTCTTCCTCGGCCAAGCCTGTTCAACCGATAATCACCGGGCACCGGGCCGCCACGCAGATCGTCGGAGGGCGAAGAACACTTCATTAGGCAAGTGACACGTCAGCGGCGGCTACCGGAGCTCCAGCCACGCACTCGGCCAGGTCAACAGAACCACGAGTCGTCGGCAATTTACGAAATCAGCGACAACCCGAACGAACAAGACGCGAGGCCTAACTCGGCGAGTGACACGTCGTCGGCAACTACGGCACCAGCCACGTTCTCGGCCAGGTCGACGGAACCGCGAGGCGTCGGCAACTACGGCACCCGCAACGCTTCGGACGAGATCGACGCGGACTCTACAAGAACTTCAAACCGACGTAAGAATCCGCACTTCCCTGATTGCTACGCAGTTAGGCCGAATCAAGGGTGGCCAGACTCTGACGAGTCATCGCTAGGACTGGCTGAGACACTTTAAGGCGGAGCTAGGCTCCGAAACTGAGATAGTTATGTTTAAGTATTTTGTAATTAATCTGAGTTTGTTGTTTGAGTTCGAGTGAAGACTTTTGTTGAATTATGGGAGGAGACGTCAGCAAAATGGGAGGAGACGTCAGCAAACGACGGAGATTAGTGAACGCCTCGTCACACTCGGACGACCATAAATGGAGGGGTCCGTTGCTTCCAAGGGGCTTGATCAGGGGCGATATTACGGCGGCGAAATCACGAATGAAGCGCCTACGAATCTGCGCAGTTCTTTGACGGACGTCGGTTTAGGGAATTCGGCGACGGCACGAAGTTTGGCTGGATCGGGGAGGATTCTCCTTCCAGACGACGTAACCTAGTATCATGAGCTGCTGCTCTGCAAATCGGCACTTCTTTAGGTTCAGTTGGAGGCCAGCGTTTGCTAAGCACGTCAAAACACGCCGTACGCGTTGAAGGTGCGTGGTGAAGTCTGAGGCAAACACAACAACGTCGTCGAGATAACATAAGCACGTGTGCCACTTCAAACCGCGCAGAACTGTGTCCATCATGCGTTCAAAGGTTGCTGGCGCATTACAAAGTCCAAACGGCCTGACGTTAAATTCGTATAAGCCGTTGGGTGTGACAAAGGCTGTCTTCGGCCTATAGACATCAGCCATGGGTACTTGCGAATATCCGGAGCGTAAATCAAGAGATGAAAAGAATTCTGCTCCTTGTAGGCTACCGATAGCGTCATCGATTCGTGGCAGCGGGTATACATCTTTGCGAGTGATCTTGTTCAGGCGCCGATAGTCTACACAGAACCCTACCGAGCCATCATTTTTCGTGACAAGGAAGACAGGAGATGCCCATGGACTGTTCGAGGGTCGGATCACTTCGCGGCGAAGCATATCGTCCACATGCTCATTAATCACACGACGTTGTGTCGCTGAGACGCGATATGGGAGTATATCGCTGAGACGCGATATACCCGCCCGGCCCGGCCCGCCACCCCTTTACCTTAGGCCCGAGCCCGGCCCGAGCCCGGCTCGAAACCAGCCCGAACCCGGGCCGAGACCGAAAAAGACCACCGAGTGGCATTAAAAAAATGTCACAGTTTCGCCCTAAGGGTGAAGCAATAAATGCGATAGCAACACAGCAATGTCATACGAAGTAAGGTGACCGGCTTTGGTAGCAATATAAATTGTAGTAAACATGAGCTGATTAAGTAAGCAGGTGTGCTGCGGCGTAAGTATACCGACATGAAGAGAGACTCGATGACCACGAGAAGGCGCGTGTGAAACGGTGGTGTTGATCAGAAGCGCTGCCCGTGGGCAGCGCGTGCGAAGGGACACACCTGTAGCGCTGCACTGCCGATCCGGGCAGCATTGCTTGTGTAGCGCGCGTTGGAAAATGTGGCCCGACTATTACTAACTGGGGTGTGAGCGCGCACAAACAAACATGAATAGATCACACTGAATGACTGCAGACAACGACTGTCAAAACGCTGGCAGCAAGCGCATATACGCCGCAGCGGGCGAAGGTACGTGCGGTCTATCGCTTCAATGGAAACTGAGCGGCGAATGCACAGCGCAGAAAGGTCAGAGCCGTGTGGAGATAAGAGACGGTGCGAGCGAGCGACGAGCGCGGTTGTTGGCAGAGTAGAAATGCCGCCCCCCCCCCCCCCCCCCCGCTCCCTCCGGCACTCGCTTCCCGCTTCCTTGCTTGCGCGTGGAAGATTGAGTGCGTTCGCTCTCCGTGACAGCGTGCGTCCCCGCACGCTTCCGCTCGGGCACACGGCGCGCGGCGAAGATTTTATCTATACGGAACCGCACGGCGACGGCGACGGCAGAAATCCGGTGGAAGTGTCCATATAATTGCAATCGCAATAAAAATAAATAAGAAAATAAAAGGAAAATTATTCTTAAGGCATAAATACATGTCACATGAAATATATGTCATATGGCGCAGAATAAAAAGCCTACTACCAAACATTAACGTGTACGTCAACAACACTGCAATACCTCACGTGGATCATATGAGGGTCCTGGGCCTTTTTGTACAAAAGAACCACCACAACAACATCACCATTGATCGCCTCACCATAGCGGTGAATCAGACGGTCCATTTAATCACCCGAGTGAGGGCACGCAAGCAAGGTATGAAAGAGAAGGAGCTACTGCAAATCATCCACTGCTTTGTCATCTGAAGGCTCACTAAGTCCCTACCTACATCTACTCCAAGCTGAAAGAACAAAACTGGACCGCCTCATTCGCAAAGTGTACAAATCTGCGCTGGGGCTCATTCGTACCACTCCTACCGAGCACCTCCTAAGTCTGCGCTTACACAATACCGTAGAAGAGCTTCTAGAAGCACACCGCATGGCGCACATTCACCGACTACAGGGAAGCAAGACAATCCGTTCGATCCTAGACCGCATGGGGCACAAAGTGTCTCCAACGCACAACGATCCTGCCACCATTCCCCCCAACATCAGAAAGAAGTTCATCATCAAGCCACTGCCAAAGAACATGCTGGCAGGTCATCACGACGGCAGATGGAAAGCAAGAGCTCAAGCCCTGCACAAAACCCACGGGTCCAACTCCGAAGCAGCATACGTCGACGCTGCTCAATATTCCTTTCCACATAACACGTACGCAATCAGCGTAATTAGCCTACCCAAGATCATCAACAACAACGACAACAACCAATTTACGCCCCGAGCAACACCAACAAGGACGGCCTGTTCTGTCCGTGCCCTCAACTCGGCGGAGGCAGAAGAGGCGGCCATTGCCCTCGCTGCAGCAGCCGGATTTACAACTATAACCAGCGACTCAAAGACCGCCATATCCAACTTTGCACGTGGAATCGTGGCCCTAGCCACGCTACGAATACTGCATCCCCTACTCTCCCCTAAACACCAAGATAGTGAAGAACCTACCCCAATTGAATTGATTTGGGTCCCGGCTCCCGCAGGGAACCCGGGGAACGAGGCGGCCCACCAGTGTGCTCGAGGATTCGTCAGCCGAGCGGTGGGTCCCATCTCTGACCCAGGGGACCTGGTAAGCGAGCCACTTACCACATACCACGATATCGCCCAATACTACCGCCTCACAAGACGGACAAACCCCCCCCCCCCCTCATCCCAAGCTCACCAAAGGACAAGAAGTCACCTGGCGCCGACTCCAAACACACCCCTTCCCAGCCCACAAATATACGCACACTTTTACCCTGACTTGACAGACCCACAGTGCTCATTATGTGGTTCCATAGCCTCCCTAAATCATATTGTCTGGGACTGCAGAGAAGATCCGCCCCCCCCCCACCAGATCTCCTGGCTTCCTCGCTAATATCGCTTCCTCGCCTGAAGCGTGGGAAGCGATATTATGAACCCGAACCTGGAGGTTCAACTTCAGGCCATCAAAAGAGCCGAGGAGGTGGCTGTGAGGCATCACCTAGTAGCCACCCCTCACTAAGCCAAGTTAGCAAAATAAAGTTGTTTCCTCCTCCATGTCATATGAAATTAGGAACACTATTTGAGCAGTCTGAACGTAAATACCAGCGCGCGAAGTAGTATGACTGACCCTGTATCGGCCATGTATCGCCAGCACTTTCCAACGGCGCTACTTTGATGCGGTCCAATCCACTTCTATCGCCACGCCTCCACAGTATTTTCCCAAAGCATGCGCCGCCCCAGCCGCTTGTCTCACTCAACCGTATTCTAGTACACTCTAGCCGAAGCGCAGCCACGACCACTGATCTCCACGCCACGACAGGTCCTGAGCGCAGCGCATGGATGGAGTAAATGAAAAAAGAAAGCTTCTCGTTCCTCCATGGGGCAGCGTAATGCGCTGCTGCAAGGCGGCCGGTTGAGAACATGCGTGCAATTATAGATGGATGCAATGCCATATTTCAGCCGCGTGACGAATTACCTTACCAGTAATCGTTTTACCAATTCGCCTTTGAAGAATCAGCAAGTCGGGAACACGCTTACACCGCGCTGAAAGCAATAATTGCATTGATTTATGTATAGAATACAATGGAATCCTTTGGTTTGAGGCGACTTCAGTCTTTCTGGACTTTTACATTCAGTTAAAACAGTGCAAAATACGACGGAAGAAGAAAAGGGAAGTACACAGGAGTAGCACTACTAGCTTCCAGCTGCGCCGCGGGGACAGGTTTTTCAGAGTCGAGACGCGCGAGGATAACTCGCTGCATGTTACATGCACACCACCAGAAAGTCCGAGTCCAAAACCCAGGCCCGGCCCGTGAGCCCGGCTCGGGCCTGGGTCAAAGAGCCCATGTCGTGCCCGAGCCCAGCCCGAGCCCATGAAAAAACTGCCCTACCCGGCCCACGGGCCGGGCCGCGCCCAGGCTTTCGTGTAAGCCCGAGCCCGTGCAGTGCTCTACCTGGGACTACCTTGATCCCCGAGCTGCCAAGGCATGCCGTCCACGCTGCCTTGGACATGGATTCTCTCCGTCCTGGGTGCCTCCTGTGGCCAGGGAACGCCGTCCACACTTCCCATGCCCTGTATCACTGCCCCACGACATCATCGACCTCTCAGCCAGCACGGGATGCTGTTCACGCTCCCATGGCCATGCTTCCGGCTGGAGTGAGTACCGCGGTCGCCACCAGCCTTGGCTCAACGAATGCCGTCCATCCTCCCTTGGCCACTGGTCCAGCTAGCCCGAGTACTGCGGCCGCTGCCGCCGCCTCAGTGTGAGCGGTTTCCGCCCCTGGTTGCTTGCCCGGTTTGGCACCGGGAACCATGGCTGATTTAACTCGAGCCATTTCAACACTGTCACGACGGTTTGAAGACGCCGCCAAGATTCTGACATCGGCTACCGCGTATGGTAGGGGGCTTCCTGTGTGCGACTTAGCACTTCCTGAGTTTCATGGGTTCCAAGAAGATCCTGCGCAATGGCTGAAGATTGCAGACTCCTTGGGCGACAGACACGGTTGGTCCGACGGTGCCAAACGTTGGTATGCCGAGGGAAGGCTTCGTGAAGGCGGTCATGACGTACCGGTCATGACGTGAGTGGCCAGAAGCACTGCTAACAGTTTTTGGGGAGCCTCGCTTCGTCATACGACGACCGATTGATGCGGATGCGCACTCTACGCCAAGGTCCATCTGAAGATGTCGTCGTCTACATTTACGACAAGTTAAGGCTCCTAGGTGCATGTAGCCTGACCTGGCCTTCTCCTACGGCTCGGCAATACGTACTGCATGGACTGCTAATTCCTATACATGGGGCCATTTTGGCGGCCCAACCACTCGAAACAACAGCACTTTTTTCTTGTAAAGCATCCGAGCTGCAGGAAAGGGGACGGCGCCGTCAGGCTCTCGCTACACTGTATACAGGCTCCTCGCGGGACCTGCACCCTCCATCTAGTCAAGGTTCTACAACATTCTGCGGCAGGTGCCAATGCAACAAACCCCACAGACTCCCCACAAGAGAACCACAACCGGGCTTACTACGAGACGCGCGATCTACCACTGGTTCAAGTGCACGCCGACAAAATTGACGGCTTATGTCCTGCTGTGGACACAGACGCTGAACGGTCAGCCATGAATACTCTGTCGTCGGCGACCAACCACCACAACACAGAAGTCTTCAACCATGCTGGCACCGCCAGCACACACAGTGAGAATGAGGATCACGCTTATCAAGACAACATATCGTACATTGCTGGTTACAAGCGGAGTATATCCGAAGCGCAAAGCGATGACAGAGACGTTAAATCAATCACTGCCTCTCTCGAAAAGCCGAGCAGAGACTCGAAATTTGTAATTCGAGACGGAATTTTGGACCGCCAGCCCTAGGAGAAGAATCAGAGAGAGGAGCGATATGTCATCGTACTCCCAAGCTCTATGGATTCGAAAGTAGGGCGCACCACCCATGCCTACAAGGAGGAAGATCACATTGGGCAGTGAGCCACGCTGTACAAATTGCAAGAACGATTTTCGAGGCCGAGAATGCAAAGCAATATTCGCTCTTACATGACAACATGCCAAGCCTGCCGAAAGCGACCGCCGAGCTGCGAGCACCATATGACACTAAGGCGTGTTAAACCAACTACCGGGTTCTACCACAACTTAGTTCGTGCCAGAGACGCGAACAAAAGAGCCGCCTTCCAAGAAACGAAGAACCAGTAGCTACTTCAGGAGAGAAGTACAGAAAATAGCGCCGTGTGCCCAACAATTAGGCAAGAGTCCTCGCTGGTTTGATCGGGTGTTCTGGTCTAGAAGGCAGACGATGCGCCCCCAGCTTCGTGAAATCTCTCAGAATCAAAAAACACTTGCCAAAATTTAGGTGCAGTTCAAGATTACGTAGCGTCTGGCAAGAAACTGTGCAAGACTTGCAGCGTGGCCGAGTGTAAGGAAAAAATGTGGTTGATCCCTCTTATATAGGAATCGGTATAGAACACGAAAGTGAAACGTGTCTTCACAGAAGTAGTGTAATGTTTATTGCACATTGATATATAATGTCTATTGGTGTTTTGTGGCTAAAGCGCCCTTAGGCGTTGATGCACCCACGCTGACGCCTGGTGGCACGTCTCCTCCATCACGACTACCAACGTCGATGACCATGAGCAACCGTCGTGCATATGGAAGCTGCACTACGCTGCACACGCTAGCACAACGCGAAAGACGAAGCACGTAACTGACACACTAATACAACGCGCAAGACAAAGCACGTAACTGAATCGTCACCGAGTCAAATCAGCGCGTACAGCGCGTCGTAATTGCAGCCTCCGCGATCAACTTCAGAAACATTTTCAGAGCTAATTGCGGAGGCCACGCTCCGCTGTGCTGAGTACGGTGAACGCCACTACCAACGCCACCTAGCAACGCCACCTAGGTGGCGTTGGTAGTGCTTCTTGATGCCAGCGTCCCTTCGAATGCTGGCATCGAGGCGTCGTAGTGGTGAGACCACCGAAGCGTTCACTGTCGGTGCGCGTTAGTGTCATAATGCAGTACTTCTCTTTTCTGCTCGTAGGCGGCGGCACCGCCCCGAACAAGAGCGCGGGTACACGGAGGAGTGTTAGATATATAAGGCGCGTCTGTGTAGCTCTCTGCAAATGCGTTTGTGGCGCAATGGGTTAAACGCTCGGCGATCTATCGTCGCGGACCGAGAGGTCGTGGGTTCGATTCCCAAATTTTGCATGTTTGTGGAACTTTTTCTTCTGGTTTCTTTCTTTGTATTATGTTCTATGACGTATTTCCGTGACGGAAATACGTCAGTGAAGTCTTGGTGGACCCCGGCATAAAACACTTTCGTGTTAAAAGTGCACGGCAGAGCCAAGGGAGGAGCGGAGCGAAGAAGAGGAGACGAAGTAAACAAGGCGTTCTGGCGGAAGGCCGCTTGTCTGTCTGCTTCTCCACATTACAATATATATATATATATATATATATATTGAGTGACGTCACCACGCTTTCATATATAAAAGGCAGACCCCGCTAGCAACTCATTCAGTTCATTCAAAGACTGCCACGGGTAGTCCACAAAAATGTCCGCCCTCGCAAAAAAAGCCGCTCGATACTCGCAAGCAGCAACTCGGGGATTCTTATATGTCGTACATCGAGGATGTGCTTGCTCTTCGTCGACGCGTGAACGCGGCCATGACCATATCAGACAGGGTTCGCCACATCCTCAAAGGCATCGGAGCTATCGCTTTCGATGCATTAGCCATCAAGAACCCCGCTACCGTCTCTGATATTGTCACTACTTGCGAGCGCCTTGACAAACTCGAATCAGTAACAGATGCAGCAAGACACCACTGCAAACACTACCGCCTACGACTCCTCGTTACAAGCAATGATCAGCGCAATCTGCTACTCCTGCGGCTATCGTGGCCACATAGCACGTTTTTGCCGCAAGAGCCTGCAAGACGAGCGTCGCGGATATGACGTATACGAACGGGATGACTTTTCGCCCGGAGCTACTTCCCAACATCTAGAGAGCCTACATGACCAACGCCGTCCTTATGCTCCACCGCACGACCGCTCTCCATCGCCAACTGTGGCGTCCCAGACGGCTCCGACTTACCGTTCTGCGAACACCGCTCTACGTCCACTTAGACCTGCTTCTCAATTCAACGAACGTCGTCCGGAAAACTAAATTATGCAGCTTTTTGGGAAAAGCTGCATCGAACGCAGGACAGAAATTCCTTCAGCTCGTCCATGCAATATGATATTGGTTGTAGAAGGTTTACAAGTGGAAGCTTTGATAGAGACTGGTGCTAGTGTTTCAGTTATTCACCTGTTCGCGACTGAATTCTGTTCGCGACTCCGGCAAGTTACGACCCCCTATGATAGACCAACACTACTCGCTGCTCAAGGGGCCGCCATTCGACCTACCATCACGTGCACTGCTTGTATTTACATCGATCGACATCAGCATTATGTACAATTTGCAGTGCTAAGTTCGTGTACCCAACAGCTCACATTGGGATGTTATTTTCTTTCTACGGCCTCCGCCTCCATCTACTGCCGCCAACGCGTTCTCCACATGACCGACACGACCTATTCACTTCATGCAGCAGACGCACCACTTCACTTGCTTGCTGCCTAAGATACCGCGGTACATCCTCGCCATCAGAGAGTTGTTACTATCATGTCTGACGTCATTGACCGCGGTGACATGCTCGTACTACCATCTGCACGCTGTCTCGCAAGAGGGATAGCCTTTGCATCATGGCTGGTTCGGTTTGCCAATGTTTCTGCACTTCTCTACGCTACAAACTCGACATCTCAAAAGAGTCCCATACCTAAAGGCACTACATTGGCTTGCGCCACTGAATCGGAGTATTTCTCTGTTGTTTCCTTTAAAGCAGCTTCCTCTGCAGTTCCTTCTATGCGACAGGCCGCATCTCCTTTAGCTCTTGCAGCTTCCATCAGTTCCCGCTTGACACCTTCACTGTAACAACAGTTGCTTGCTTTACTCCAAAAACATGAAGCTTCGTTTGACGCACATTCTACTTCGTTGGGAAAGAATTCGAATACGACGCAACAGATAGAGAAAGATGGTACATCCATCATGCGCCGTAGACCGTATCGCGTCTGGCTAGCGGAGAGGAAAGTCTTTGGCGAGAACGTCACCGACATGATCCAACGGAACATAATACGCCCCTCTGGTAGCCCTCGGTCATCCCCCGTTGTTTTGGCTCGCAAAAAGGATGGCTCTGTGCTATTTTGTGTCGACTACCGACTACTCAACAAGATCATACGCAAGGATGTATACCCTATGCCGCGAATAGACGATGCCTTGGATTCCCTGGAGGGTGCCGAGTACTTCTTGAGTCTCGATCTGCGTTCCGGCTAGTGGCAGATACCGTTGCATGAGGAGGATAAAGAGAAAAGAGCGTTTTCTACACCAGATGGGCTCTACGTGTTTAATGTCATGCCATTCCGAGACATCAAGTAGGTCAAACGATGATTTATTACGTGAAATACATGCAACCAAGGAGTTTAAATTCTTATGAATACGGCGAAAATTGCAGTAAAATATAGAACAAGTGTTATTCTTTCCGATCAACTTATCAAGGTGGGAAGATTGGAAATCCATACTTAAACAAAAAGAAAAACTGTTCTTAGCTAACGAGCATTAGTATGGTAAACCGATGCGGGACAAGTCCGCCTCGCAAGTTATGTGATCAACAGGCGATTTGTCCGCCTTCCGAATGAGCACATGGCCTTGTGAAAAGCAAGCGTATTTCCAGTTCTTCTCTTTCCTCACAAATAGTGCCTTGTCAAAGAGGTTTTTTCTTCTCAATGCAAAGATGTTCGTTCACATAAAATTGGCTCATTAGCCTCAAAACCAAAGTTCCTAGTATTCAGCTGTCTTCACAGCCGCAGAGAGCACACGATCTCGAGCAGTCCTCATGGAAATCTTAACAACTACATTAGGCCTCTGTTTCTCTTTTGACTGTACCCGGTGGGCGATCTTAACGCCACCCTCGCGCAGTTCAACGCCGAGGTACATAGCAATTTCCTCCCCTCTTTTCATTTGGACTTCATTTTCGACAAGTGGAAGACATTTGATCTCGAGGTTCATATTTCTACTATACTGTTTGATGTCAACAATTTGCTTGGTTGAAATACCAAGTTCCCTTCTAAACTCTTCAATTTCCTTTCTGGACTGGTCAATCTGGGCCTTTGCCTCTTGAGTTCACTACGAAAGTCAGCAACGTCTTTCTTGAATTTCTCAAAGCCTTCATTATTGAGGGTGAGAAAATCTCGGATTCCAAAAAGTTCAGCACGAATTACAGCATTGCAACCCTCGACCTTTGCCACCCCCATTGTCATTTTCATTCGGAAAAGCACCCAGTTTCCCTACCAGATCCGTCAGAACCTTCGCAACTTCCTTAATGCTGCCCGGTTACTCCCCAAGGGCCTTCGCCACGTCACCAAGGCCGTCTTCCATAACTCACACTTAGGTATCGGCCCAGTTAACCTGATCGGTTTACACAAAAATAAGAACCTTCAAGAGAAGATACCGCACGTACATTGCATGTTCAACACTTGGCAGCAACAGCGACGACAATGCATGCGTGAACTCAGTACAAAAGAGATACAACACCAACCTGCAAAATACGATGGAGCCTCGTCAGTCACCTTGCATTCGCCGTCGCTGCCACTTCCAGAATGTCGCCGTCGCTGCCACTGCCGTGAATATCCAGCTTCGCGTTCGCAGGGCGGGATGGCGGTCATATTTTTTGGTGACCAGAATTTATAAACTTGGTACAGAAAAGACATGGGCTAACGAGTAGTCTCAGGAGAAAATGGCCAATATTTTAGGCGTCGAAAATTAGCGAAGAGAACAACGCAATATTCTTACCTACACAGCAGGAGAGATATCTTCTACATCCGCCCGCTTACCGTTTCATGGAATGTACGAAGTAGCTTATTCAAACACCAGTTGCACAGATGGCAAGCAGCCTCGAACAAGTGTCACAGAGCAACATAGTTTTCGAAGAAGAATGGACTGCATTTTTGCCTGTATATTAATGAAAACTGTGCTGAGTACGGTGAACGCCACTACCAACGCCACCTAGCAACGCCACCTAGGTGGCGTTGGTAGTGCTTCTTGATGCCAGCGTCCCTTCGAATGCTGGCATCGAGGCGTCGTAGTGGTGAGACCACCGAAGCGTTCACTGTCGGTGCGCGTTAGTGTCATAATGCAGTACTTCTCTTTTCTGCTCGTAGGCGGCGGCACCGCCCCGAACAAGAGCGCGGGTACACGGAGGAGTGTTAGATATATAAGGCGCGTCTGTGTAGCTCTCTGCAAATGCGTTTGTGGCGCAATGGGTTAAACGCTCGGCGATCTATCGTCGCGGACCGAGAGGTCGTGGGTTCGATTCCCAAATTTTGCATGTTTGTGGAACTTTTTCTTCTGGTTTCTTTCTTTGTATTATGTTCTATGACGTATTTCCGTGACGGAAATACGTCAGTGAAGTCTTGGTGGACCCCGGCATAAAACACTTTCGTGTTAAAATGAGGACAGCTCATATGACAGCTGTCTCGCTCTGCTTAATTGTCCACTAAAGCCAAGGTTAACAACATATCCGCCGTGACAAGGTTATTTCTATCACATCTAAATGTCATCTGCTTTTTTATCCAGCATAGCACTGAAAACGTCCTTTCAAACCCCAAGGTGATACGTTCAAGCTGTTTCAAAGCTCCTTAGAGACCTGGTGGCCTAATGTCTTCTGAAGTTACTTTACAATCACATAACGACCAGCAAGCACGTTTACACAGAATGGGATAAACATTACTCGTTTTGTTGATTATTTTTAGTGCTGAAGCAATGTACGCGCTTTTCTTGCATTCAATAATAAACACGTGCATATATTCTGGCTTAACAAAGAAAACAGCTGAAACAAAGTGTTGAGCTGCAAATTTGACAGAAATTATGTTATCATAATATGTGGCTTTGCGAAGCTAGTTGCTGCTGAGAGAGATGGTGCTTAGAGGGCGCGATATCGCTTGCGCAAATATTACAGGCACGAACAAAAAAAATTAGTTTCGGCCGTATAGCTGTAGAATTATAACGCCAGTGAACATTCGAAGGTGCGAGCGAGCAGTCAGCTTTCCCAGAGTAAAACAAGTGTGGGTCATATTTATGACGCTTAGGCAAATTTATTGTGCCATCCCCTTGGAAACGTGGCGGCGACAATAGTCACCTAGCCTTCTTGAGCTGGTCGTATAATATATCCTCCCGAGTTCTGGCTATTTGTTTGGGCGCTTAATTTTTTTCGGTATTCGTTTTATTTTGAATGCCCACCATTTGCGATGCTAACACTCAACGCGCTCTATTTTAACGTACCGGTTCGATCACCAGAGGACTGACGCACCGCGCGCCCTTTTCGTGTTCGCGTTGCGTATCTTTAGCCGTTCTGGTCTTTTTCCCAATTTGTACATTAAAAGTTCTTTTATTTTTTCGTTCAGAAAACCGGCTAGGTTGTCGTATGATACGGCAGATAATATTCTGCAAACGAATAGCCACAGGGAACTCTTCGTATATCGACCTCTCCGATAGTGACAAAGACACTATAGTTATCCCTTGCTTTTTGGCACCTCTGGTAGGTTTTAGCTCTGAAGACGAGAGCAGTGAGGACGACAATGCAAAGGTGAATGAAGACGAAGTTTTTTCAGCGAAGCTGTATATAACTCGGATCCCGGGATATCTCCGTCTCCGTCGACAAAACAGTCGACAGAAAACCATTCCACGAATTGAAGTGAAAAGTGCCTATCTCCTTTGGAATTACGCATGCAAGACACACCGCAGCATTGGTTTCAATTAAGAAAATCACAGAACAAGTGTCAAAGTCACATGATAGATGATGAGACGCGTTCGAACAAAGCGAAGCACGTAGCGTTCGCCGCATGCGTTTCCCGGTAAAGGTTACGGTTGCATAAGCTACAGTTGCAGGAAAAATGGGGTGCCATCATTACCTGCTTCCACACACAGTTGCACAATGGCTGACTGTGCACTGCTAACCACTGTATTTTCTTTATTTAAATTTACCCTGTGTTATTGCATGCCAACCAGCTCCAAACTGACCAGATAAAGTTCCAGCGTCCAACGCATTGCACGTAATGCTTTGCTGCAGCAATCAACAGGATTGAAATAATGTACTTCGCATTTCATCCTTGCAATCTTGACATTTTTCCCTGAAAATCTCACAAAAATCTGCGAACCTAAATAGACACCGGAAGTGAGGAGGACATATGCATATATAGAACATATAGAACATATATAGGACATATGCATATATATATATATAGAATATATATAGTATATGCATATATAGAACGTCGCGCAACAGGGCAGCCCCCTTCGTGCGGAGAAGCGCAAATATGTTCAAGATAAATTCTGACGCTCCAGATCGTAGCCCTCAAAAAGTTGGTTCATCATGAAAATGAGCCCAGATGTCGTAAGGCGAGCCATTCACATGCAATTATCGCTCCTAATTTAGGGGGGGGGGGGAGTCAACATTGCCCGTTGACAAGTTAAATACGTTTTTATACTTCCGTGCCTTATAGCGCTCCTGTGGCTGTAGGCTCGTCCACTGTGTCTGTTAGTGCATTTCATTCAGCTTTTCAACGCATCTTGTTTGTTGTACAATGCCACCGGCCAGCCGGTGGGGATGCGTTATCTGTTAACGTCCTGTGTAGAAACAGTTCGAAGCCAAAAGATATTTCGCTGAACATTGTTTCTAATATAGTTAACACTTAAGTCATACCGGCGGGTTTTACGCAGCACGTGTTGCCAGTGTAAAAAAAGAGAACAAACCAACTAAATTGAAAATTAGAGCATCAGTCCTATCATGCCGTGTGTAGCCGTATTGCTAGAAAAGCGCTTGCACAAGGCAATGACAAGCGTTGTGCAGAGCAGCAATATGTAATGTGACGATCAGTTCGGCTTCATTAAAGGTAAATGGAAGCATCATGTTTTAGAAGACGGATGCGACCAAGGGAATGATGGTAATACCAGCAATGAATATGCCTGTGGCTTTTTTAGAAGCCTCTGAAGCGTTCATTTCAATAAATCATGGTGGTCTGAATGAAAACTTACAAATATGGGCTCCGGGGGCTCTTTATTTTCTTGCTAGCCAATTACATTTGCAACCGTGCACAGTCTGTCACCTTCGGCTAAAAAACTAGCAAAGAAATTTTGCTGCGCAGTACGTGTGCCACAATGTTCAGTGATTATTGCAACACCATCGTTCAGTTTATTCCACATGATGTTGACAGTGGACTTCGGTATTGTCGTATATTTCAGTATGCTGAGGTGTCACACACCCCGTGAATGAGGCGCCAACACCGGGCCAAATGCCAAAGACGACTTATCATCTTCCGATAATAACCCCACGAAAGCTCGGACAATTAATGAGAGGCCTTCTGGTGCGACAGCGAACGCCGGTTGTGGTCCAAAGACCGAGCCAGAGCCCAGAGTTGTCCAAACACAACCACATATATTCTTTAAATAAGGCAGTTACATACACACATGTACATGTACACTTCGGCTAGGCACATCACAAAACAATTCAGATGGGCATTAACAAAACACTGGAAAATAATTAACGACAAGCGCTAAAAGTCAACACGTACAGTATAGAACGAATAGAAAAAAAATGTCCACTCGTATTCACCCGTGCTGGTCTTGAGCCGGACGATCTAGGCGTAGCTCGACGTAAATCTCGAAGAAGGAACTTCTTCAGGAAATAGAGACGCTCGAGGAACTCGTCGAATAGCTTTCCGGGGAATCCACTTCTTCCGCAGATGGCCAGACTTCACGTCATATCTCTTCACCGGCGCGGTCTTACCCCCTGCTGATTCTCGCATGGCACTCTTATCGCCTTCGCCTGCATTTTTCACACTTTCTCACGGAGTCGGGTGCCATTAGCATGAACAAATCCTGGGAATCTTCTAGACCTTCCTCACGTTTTCGGCCGCGGCGCCGATGACTCATAGAGGAGGGAGGTGACTCATCCATTGGAGCATGCTCGGGCTGTCGCATTCCCTCTCTCTTTCGGCTTGCCATGCGTCGGGGTCTGAAAGGGTGTTTCGTTGCGTGCCCTCTCTCTCGCCTCTCTCGATACCACAACCTTCACGTATCTTGTGGAGGCTTCTAAACTCCGTTGATCGCGTCAGCTGTCTCTGGCATATGCGCTCTCTCCCTCTGTCAAAGCTGCCACGGAGCCGACGTGCTCCTTCGCTTGCTTGTGTGACACGTGGCGGGCGCCTTAATTTGATTTTCTTGAAGAAATAACATGGTGCTACAAAAACCCTATTACAATTATTAAAAAATAAATAAAGCCTCTGCGCTTGCGCAACCCTCATTATGCTGTTCTTGGTGATATCCCATCGTTTCTTTGTTTCCCCGCTTGCTACAACTGTAAATGCTCTCCAGTACACTAAATTGACATGATCAAGTGCAAAGTATTCCCCTTTGATTACAACAGTCTCATCAGTTTTTGTATGCCATATACACAAAGTCGAGAACTGTGCCCTAGAGGGCATTTCGGCTTAGACATAGCGCGTACTCCGTACGGTGAGACCCATTGTAGCTTTGAGAAGCCAGGGGCGCTATAACGTAAAATTATTCCAAACTGTTTTGATTCCAAACTACTGATTTGAAATTTACATAACCATGGACGCAAGCATCGGGCGGTGACTCGCAGCGTTGTCTGAACAACTCAATCAAACATTCTCCTCTTTTATACGAGCGTCAAATTTGTTCGCTTTCGAAACCAATAACATTGCCTACACTCAGCGGTTTTTCTTATCTAATTGGCTGGCAACACGCGAGGAGCACGCTGTAGTGGAAAGGGTTTTGATGGGACCGAGCCAGCACAGCGAAAATAGAAAATCGCATGAAGAGGGTGGTGCCGGCTTCTCCGATTGGTTCGCTTCGCCTTACTTAGCTTGCGGTCGCTGGTCGAAAATCGCGGTGGCGTGCAACGGAGGGATAAAAATGCTGCTAAAGCGGATCCTCAGCAAGAAAGAGTTGGAAGCGCGATGTCGTATGCATGCCGAATGGGCCCGATACCGTTTTACTGACACGCAAAAAGGTTTATCATGCGCAAATAAATACATGATCACAGACAGGTGCCAGTAGCGAGGGCCTGAGCGATCGGCGGGCAGCCATCCTTACGGAACGGTGCAGTCTGTGGCTATTCAGAAAAATTTTCAGTTTTGTTCTGCATATTAAGACATTTTTTAGCGTACATGTCACTTTGACGCGGTGAGTTTGCGCGGTTTCGTGAGGTCGCGTGACATACAGGCGAAGTGGGCGCAGCGAGAAAACATTGGACCAATACCAGAGGGCTAACGGTGAAAAGGCGTCGAATCAGGAATGATTATTTTTCTTTTGTGCGGTTTAATCATGCAGAATCAGTGTGCACACGTTATGGAGGTATCGCGGTTTTGGTGACGTCGCGTGAAAGACAGGTGAAGTTGGGAGTGGCACGAAAATATTTTGACCAATAGTGGAGGCCGATTGCATAAATTCGGATGAAAACAGTTGGGAATCATTTTATGTTATAGCGCCCCAGAAATTGTATGTGGCCCAAACACAAGCAAAAATTAATATTACTATTATTCAAATCTAGCATTTGATCTACCTCTCGTTGATCTTCTGTTCTCTTCATCAAAACCTCCAGCTCTGTATTACATTTGCCTATCTCTCTATGCCCATATATATTGTAGTGGGGAAGAGAGTCTGCAGCCATTGAGAGAGGATGACGAAGCCCAGCTGCCCGGGGAATGCGAGACAGCAACCGACGGTCTTGAGCCAAGGCTGTTGCGTAGCCCAACTGCTTTGTAAATAAACCCCCTCACAGATTGCTGGAAAGGTCTCCCAGGTTCTCCCAGTCTCCCAACCTGGAACTACGAAGCCGTACCTTACCTCCAGCGTCAGCGATGCCGGAAGAAACCACCACGCAAGGCTGCTCCCAGACTCAAGCCACCGTTTGCCCCGGCGTGCTGCCTCGGCGTCACCCACCGATATTCAGCGGGACTGACGATCAAGACGTCGAGGACTGGTTGACAACTTATCAGAGGGTGAGCGCAGTCAACAAATGGGACGATGCGACTAGGCTGACCAATGTAATCCTTTACTTGACCAGTATCGCCAGTCTCTGGTTCCGGAACCACGAAGCGGAGAATAATGACTCGTCGTCATTTAAGACAACCTTTTCGAAAATCTTCGGCCGCCCCGCGGTACGCAAACTCATTGCAGAACAGCGACTTCATGAATGCGCTCAAGAACTTGGTGAGAACTTCACCAGCTATATTAAAGACTTCGTCGACTTGTATAACCCATCAATGCACGAGTCGGACAAGATCAAGCAAATCCTCAAATGAATAGCTGATGACGTATTTCAAATGATATTGTCAAAAGACCCACAAACCATCGCCGATGTTGTCAGCTTGTGCCAGAGTTTCGACGAATTGAGCAAGCAACGCGCCCAAACTCGCCGTCCTCTGGAACAGAACCACTCGATCGCGGCGTTGACTTTGGGCGACCAGAATGCACTGTCGCTTCAGATCAAGCAGTTCGTACGTGAGGAGGTCGCCCTACAGATCTCCATATTATCGAGCACGCCCGAGCCAGCCCAGGCTCAACATCTGGCCCCAGTCATACGCCAAGTTATACAGGGAAAGGTCACTCACGCTTTACCTTTCGCACCTCCGCCACCTCCGGAGCCTGCGCCCTTGTCGTATGCGCAAGTCATCGCTGCCAGGCCGCCTCGTCAACCGACCTATTCTTCCGCGTCGGCACCCGTTCGGCCCCCACCAGTTCCGTTTAGCCGACCAGCCCCCACAAATCCATGGCGCACTGCGGGCAATCGCCCTATCTCTTATTCTTGCGGCTATGCAGGACATGCGGCACGCTTTTGTCGCCGTCGCCCTCCTGTTCCGATAGATGTCATGCGACCGTCTGCTTACGATCCTGGGCGCTTTGACGGCACAGTGGGACTACAACAATCCTCTTCACCCGAGCGCATGCCTTCAAATACCCGCCGATTCCCCCCCCCCCCCCCCCGCGACGTCGCTCTCTGTCACCTATGCGCCGTCGACCCTGCCCTTCTGACGCGGAAAACTAAACGTCGCAGTTCCCGAGGCACGAACTGTGTCGTCGTCCCAAAATTCAAATCCTCGAATTTTTACAGCGAACCTCATCGACGTTATTGTGGATGGCTTTCGTACTCTTGCCCTTGTGGACACTGGTGCTGCTGTTTCAGTGGTTGATATAAAACTTTGCCGCTTGCTTCGGAAGGTTACGACGACGTCAACGGGATTCTCCCTCCGTACCACCAGCGCACACCATATTCAGCCGTTAGCCGCCTGCACAGCCCGCATCATATTTGAAGATGTTTATCATATTGAGTTTCTTGTACTACCAGCCTGTTCACATTATGTCATCCTCGGTGGGGATTTTCTTTCTCGCCATCATGCTGTTATTGACTGTGCTTGTGCCGAGGTGGCGTTCTCGGCGTTGTGTTCCACGTCGTCTGCACCTACAGCGGAAAAGTTGTTTGTCACTGAGGATACGAACATACCACCCAGTAGTACAGTCCTTGCCCCTGTGTCCTGTGGCGCTGTTCGTGAGTCTACTGTTGTCTTTACACCCTCCCAGACCGTTCAACGCCGCAGGAATCTCACGTTGCCTTTTGCCGTTCTCGACATGACCAACCGCGCCACATCCTTATTTGTTACGAATCCGTTGCCGGTTTCCTCAACCTTACTCCGTGGAGAGTGTATCGGCACAATTCAGGCGTTGGACGTATCCTCCATCTTCTGCCTTGACGACCCAGACAACTTGCACCTTACTGCCCTGACACCTTCTGCTAGCACGCCTGATCGACCACCTTTAAGTATGTTCGGCTCCGCCATTGACTACGAACTTGCAGAGGCGCACCGCGAGAAACTTCTTGCACTCCTCCACCAGTTTCGAGGCTCGTTTGGTTGCCAGAAGATGTCATTAGCCCGCACGCATACTGTTCTCCATCTGATTGACACCGGCTCACAAGCGCCTCTGCGCCAGTGCCCTTACCGCGTATCCCCTGCTGCGCGTCATGTGATCGCCGAACAAGTCAACGACATGCTTCAGAGCGGCATCATTCAGCCGTCCTGCAGTCCCTGGTCGTCGCCTGTAGTTCTTGTCAAGAAAAAAGACGGCTCAATCCGCTTCTGCGTCGATTACCGCCGATTGAACAAGGTCACGTGAAAAGATGTGTATCCCATGCCACGCATCGATGATGCCCTGGACAGCTTGCAAAGATCCAAATTCTTTTCATCACCAAACTTACGGTCCGGTCATTGGCAGGTCCCTATGGCACCATCCGATCGCCCGAAAACTGCCTTCGTAACTCCCGATGGGCTGTACGAATTCAATGTTATGACCTTCGGCATATATATGTAATGCCCCAGCCACATTCGAAAGGGATGATGGACACCCCGCAGGGGCGTCTGCGCAAGCAGACGTTTGGTGTGTTGCGACACCACGTACCCGAGCACATGAGGGTCGGACCCTCCTGCGTGTAGACCGTGCGCGGCTTAGCCGTGTCCGGGGAAAAGGGATCCTGGGAGTTGAGCCGAAGCCGGGTGTTTGGACCTTTATGGCCCCTCGGCAGAGGCAACACACTCCTTTGGCCTCTGCTTCACGTAGACGGCACCCCCGGACTGACCCACCCGGGGGAAATCGGTGGTCGCCTTTTCCTATCCCCCTCTCCAATCTTTTGCTTTCCTGTCTCTTTTCTTTTACTATCCTATCATCTCCTCTCTTCTGTTACTTCTACATTTTCATAGGTGGCTTGGGTTAACCTTGTGTATGTGCCCTCTCTTGGGTATACTATATTGGGTTATAGCAGCAATGCACGGCTGGCGTCTGCAGCCTTACACGTTAAGTGCTGCAGCGTCCCCTAGTTGGGCTCCGTGGTGGGTGGCCGCCATTGCCGCCGAAATAAACGAAAATAATATGGGAACGCCTGCATTTCCCCGTTTACTTGATCGTCACCCTCACAAGAGGGGATGCACCGAAGAACTAATAAGCCTATTCAAACCGAGAGAAATCTTTCCCCGTTTCCAAGTTGTTCACAGCGAAAAAACAGAAAAACCAGCTAGAACCGTATCCCCTTTTCTAGTCGCAAAAGGCCTGACTGAAGCCCTTGGCCCTGGTTATAAGGTTACCAAAATGGCGAGCGGGGACCTCCTCCTTGAGATCCGTGATAAAGAGCAGCACAGTAAAATAAACAAGCTTGTGGCATTTGGCGACATACCTGTTACCGTTTCACCGCATCGGTCTATGAACACAGCACGTGGAGTAGTGTCTGATGCAGATCTCATCGACTTGTCCGAAACCGAACTATTGGAAGGCTGGAAAGAACAAAATGTAACAAACGTACAGCGCATCATTATCAGAAGAGACAGTAAAGAAATTCCCACAAAACACCTCATCCTGACCTTTGCAACTTGCGATCTGCCACAAACCATAGAAACCGGATACACAAAGATAGCTGTGAGGCCATACATACCTAATCCCCGAAGATGTTTCCAATGTCAACGATTTGGCCACGGCTCGCAGAGCTGCCGCGGTAGACTCACATGTGCGAAATGTGGAGTGCAAGGTCATGCCTCAGACAACTGTGAAGCGACACCTCACTGTGTAAACTGTGATGGTGAGCATCCAGCTTACTCCCGGTCTTGTCCGAACTGGAAAAAAAAAGAAATTATCACTCTCAAAGTCCGTGAAAACATATCGTTTAAGGAAGCACGCAAAAGGTGCTCACCATTCCACACGACCACTTACGCTGATGCGGCGCGTCAAGGGGCAGCGTCGCAGCGGCTATTGCCACCTGCCCAAGCCCGCGTGCAGAGAGCTGTCGCTTGTGGCTCCTGCCCCCAAGGTGGAAGTAGCGAAGTCTACTCCACCCAACCAGCAAATAGGCCCGGTTACCCTAGGGTTGCCGGCACCACAACAGCCCTCGGTAGCAGCCTGCGCTACGCGTAACGAACCCGCAGGCCCGCCAGCAGCTCCCACGGTGGGTGCAGTCAAGGCTGCCTCACCCTCAAGGGCCCCTGCTGGTGCTGGCAACAGCCGAGGCAGCTCAGGCCCAAAGGCAGCCCCATCGACCTCCGGGCTGATGGGCGCAAATGTCTCGTCCTTCGCGACGAGACTTTCTCGTGAAACTTCTCGCTCGCAAGAGCGCGTGTCCGGCGCCTCACAAGAGGCAATGGACACCACACCCATCCTGATGGCGCACCAAGCGCCTAAGGACGGCGAGGTTCGCTCGACCGCTTCAGAAAGGACAAATCCCGCGTTACAGGGCCTGGAAAGGGCTCTGTAATCTAAGGCAACACTTCCTTTTTTAGTACACACAGCACCCATTTACATTCAGTATGAATACACAAATCATACAATGGAACATCAGAGACCTTCTTAGGAACCTCGATGATGTACAAGAACTTCTCCACGAACACAATCCAAAAGTGCTGTGTGTACAGGAAATTCATTTAAAATCGGAACATGCGATGATGATGATGTGTGGTGTTTTATGGCGCAAGGGCCAGTTATGGCCAAAGAGCGCCATGCCAGTGTTTGTGAATGTGCCGTCGAGCAATGAATTCTGAGAAGTGGATGAAACGTGGCTGTAAAGGGGCCTAAAATTATCGCTGTAAAGTGCGTAAAATATATATGTACTAAAATCATGGCAATGACTAATGATGTGTACTATGAAATGAGGAATGCATTGAGAAAGAAGAATAATATATTTAAAATATTTATGATACAGTAATTGGCAAGAAGCACTACTACCTAAACAGAGCCCTTGAACCACAAGGGCCTGGAGGTATGTGCTATAAAAAAAAATTATCTCAGCAACATCCTCTGGAGAGAGGATGTGCAACGAACTTATTGGGCTAATAATATGTAGCACAACATCATTCAAAAAATCGAGGACTGCTTTGGCATTAAAAAGCGGTTCTTCACCAATAAACAGCATGGGATGCAGAGGGATATTGTAGCGGTATGCTACAGGAAAATGTTTCCTTCTCTCGGCTTCGGCTTCCCGACACTCCACGAGGACATGGAGGACGGTCAGCCTCTCACCACATCTACCACAGGTTGGTGGTTCATCACCAATAAGCAAAAAATTGTGGGTGCCATATGTATGTCCTGTTCTTAGACGACAGAACAGGACATCAGTTCGTCGTGTTTTAGTTATGGGGGGCCAGTAACCTAACTGTGGCTTAATCAAATGAAGCTTATTACTTGTTTGTGTGTCCCACAAGCATTGCCAGTGGCTTCGCAGTTTCTTTCGCAAGAAAGGTTTCAAATCTGCTGCAGAAACAGCAGCTGTAGAGTTAATAGCGGGTGATGTCACTGATGTGGCCATTTGGTCGGCAAGAACATTGCCCTCGATGCCTCTATGCCCAGGCACCCAGCATATAATGACATGCTGGTTAGTTGCGTAAGCTCTACAGAGAACAGAATAGAGCTCAATGAGTACAGGATTTCTTAGTTTGCAGATTGACATCAAGGCTTTCACGACACTTTGAGAGTCTGTATATATGATAGTCTTTTGAAGTTTTGATTTCTTTATATGCTTTACAGCTGATAAAAGTGCATAGGACTCAGCCGTAAAGATACTTGTTTCCGGGTGTAGTACACCGGATTCCGAGAAGGATGGGCCGACAGCTGCATAAGAAACACCGGCATGTGACTTAGAAGCGTCTGTGTAATACTCTGTGCACGAGTACTTGGACTGAAGTTCTAGGAAATGCATTTTAATGTGTGCCTCTGGTGCGTGTTTCGTGACTTCTATAAATGATGTGTCACAATCTATGTGCTGCCACTGCCACGGAGGTAGCAGTTTCACTGGGGCCATAGGACGATGATCAAGCAGCGGAACACCCATATCCTCACTAAGATTCCTCACACGCAAAGAGAATGGCTTTCTCGCTGCAGGTCGATTGTGGAATAGTGTGGCAGCGGTCACATCGTTTATTGTTGAATAAGACGGATGTTCAGTATTTGCTTGCACTTTCAGAAAATATGTAAAACTGCTGTATGACCGCTGCAGATGAAGTGACCACTGATTCGACTCTACATAGAGGCTCTGGATTGGACTTGTCCTGAAAGCACCAGTCGCGAGACGGATACCTAAGTGGTGAACAGGGTCTAGTATTTTTAATGCACTTGGCGTTGCAGAATTATAAATTATAGACCCGTAATCAAGGCGTGAGAGGACAAGACTTTTATACAGGTTAAGCAAACACTTTCGATCACTACCCCAAGTCGTACGCGACAGAAGCTTTAAAAGGTTCATTGTCTTCAGGCATTTTGCCCTAAGATACTTAATATGAGGAATAAATGTAAGCTTGCAATCTAAAATAATGCCTAGAAACTGATGCTCGCTGCTGACAGAGAGTGCATCTCCTTTGATTTGTATACTGGGGACAGGCGTTATGCCTCTTTTGTTTGTAAAGAGTACGCAAGTGCTCTTCTGGGCGTTTACTTTAAAACCGTTCTCATCTGCCCATTTGGACAATTTGTTTATTACAAGCTGCACTTGTCGTTCGCAGATGGCAATATTGCATGACTTGAAGGCAATTTGCACATCGTCGACATAAACGGAATAGAACATTGTCCGTGGAATGACTGTGTGCAGGGAATTCATTTTTACAATAAATAGTGTGCAACTAAGCACGCCTCCCTGTGGCACACCGGTCTGTTGGGTAAATGACTTAGACAAAGCGTTACCTACTCTTACGCGGAATGTGCGATTAGATAGGTAACATTCGATTGTATTTAACATGTTGCCACGGACACCCATCGCCAAAAGATCTCGAAGAATGCCGTAGCGCCATGTTGTATCGTAAGCTTTCTCTAGGTCAAGAAACACTGAAAGACAGAACTGTTTATGTATAAATGCATCCCTGATATAAGACTCAATGCGAACAAGGTGGTCTTTTGTGGACATACCTTCCCTGAAACCACATTGGAAGGGGTCTAGTAGTTTGTTATTTTCAAGGAAACATATTAGGCGCCTGTTGATCATTTTTTCAAACAGTTTGCACAGACAACTTGTCAGCGCTATTGGTCTATAGCTGCTGGCTAGGGACGGGTCTTTGCCTTGTTTAAGCACGGGGAAGACTATAGCCTCCTTCCACGAGGACGGGATATACCCAGCCGCCCACATGGCATTGAAAAGAGACAGGAGTGTTTTCAGCGCTTCAGGATGCAGGTGCTTAATCATTTCATACATGACGCGATCGCCACCTGGCGCCGAGTTGTTGCAGCAAGTAAGAGAAGCTTTGAGTTCAACTAGGCTGAATTTGCAGTTGTAATCTTCAGTCCGTGAACATTTTCGATCAAGGGGCGTTCGCTCTGCGTGTTCTTTGAACCTGAGAAATGTTTGTGTGTAATGGGACGCACTGGATACATGTTCAAAGTATTCGCCCAGACAGTCTGCCTGTTCTTCCAGGCTCTCACCTTGGCTACTGACTAAGGGTAATGGTTGTACCTCCCTGCCTTTTAATTTACTAACTCGATTCCACACTTTTGTTTCATCTGTGTAAGAATTTATACTGGAGATGTACTTCTCCCAACTCTCTCCTTTAGCACGTCGGCGCGTTCTTCTACCCTGGGATTTTATTTGTTTGAAACTAATCAAGTTTTCGGCAGTTGGAGAGTTGCGAAGTCGTCCCCAAGCTTTGTTTTGATTTTTCCGCGCTTGTTTACACTCTTCATTCCACCACGGGATGCGACGTTTATTCGTAAGTCCGTTAGTTTGACGGATGCATTTCGTGGCAGCGTCAATTATAAAGCCTGTAATATATGCCACAGCGTCTTCTATATTAAAGGAGGCAATATCATCCGTGCTTAAATACGTAAGTTCTCGGAAACGTTCCCAGTTAGCTGTGTCAACCTTCCATCGGGGAATGTGTGGTGAGCTTATATCTTGTTTTGTTAAGTTTAATATAATAGGGAAGTGGTCGCTCCCAAAAGGGTTGTTGAGAACGGACCACTCTAGGTACGGCATTAGTGTGCTTGATACTATAGTTAAATCTATGGAGGAGTATGTATTATGCGCCACACTGTAGTATGTTGGCTCTTTTTTATTAAGTATACATGCTCCTGAGGAAAAGAGAAAGTTTTCGATTAGGCGACCTCTCGCATCGCAACGAGAGTCTCCCCACAGTGTGTTGTGTGCGTTCAAATCTCCGACAACTATGTATGGAGCCGGAAGTTCATCTATGTAGTTTTGAAATTCGGTTTTATTAAGGTGATAACTGGGAGGGATGTATATAGAGCTGATAGTGACTAGCTTGTCAAACAGCACCCCTTGGACAGCAACTGCCTCTAGGGGCGTACGAAGTTTTATTTCCCGGCAGGCAACACCTCTGTCTACTATGATAGCTACACCACCGGATGACACGACAGTGTCCTCGCGGTCTTTGCGAAAAATAGCATATTGTCTAAGGAAATTTGTTTGTGTAGGTTTGAGGTGTGTTTCTTGAACACACAGCACCCTGGGACTAAACTTGCGGAGGAGTTCTTTAACGTCGTCAAGATTTTGAAGGAGACCTCTGACGTTCCAATGAATTATTTGAGAGCCCATATTAAAAAGAGTTTTGTGCTGTGTGTTTAAGAAAAGAAAGTTAGCTTACAGAACCCTTTAGAGGCCCTGTAATGCGGGGTTTCTCTTTTTTGGAGCGGTCGAGAGATTCTCGCCGCTCCTTAGGCGCTGGCTGCGCCGTCTGGCTAGAAGATGTGTCCATCGGCTCTTGCGGCGCGCTGGACACCCGCTCTTGAGAGCGGTTTGTTCGCGTTGAAGGCCTCGTCTCAAGAGACGAGACCCTTGAGGCCACCAGCCCGGAGGTCGATGGCCCCTTCTTCTGAGATGGCGGAGCAGCACTAGCTGCAGCCGGCGAGGGGGCGGATGGCGTCACGGCTGGCTCACTACGCGTGTGCCAGACAGCCGCCGAAAGCCGTTGTGGCGCAGCCCCCTGACGCACCACTTCGGCAAAGCTGGTTTTTGGCAGGTAGGATACCTGCCGACGTGCCTCTTTGAACGAAATGTTTTGTTTTACTTTAATTGTGACAATTTCCTTTTCCTTTTTCCAGAATGGGCAGGACCGCGAGTATGCGGCGTGTTCCCCATCACAGTTTACACAGTGGAGAGAGTTTTCACAAGATTCAGAAGTGTGTTCGTGTGCACTGCATTTCGCACAAGTTTGCCGACCTCGGCAGTTCTGTGAGCTGTGCCCAAAGCGCTGGCACTTAAAACATCTCAGAGGATTTGGCACGTATGGCCTTACACGAAGTTTGATGCACCCGGCCTCGATGGACTCGGGCAGAACACTTGAATTGAAAGTGAGTATCAGGTGCTTAGTCTGGATTTCTTTTCCGTCACGCCTCATTTTAATTCGCCTAACGTTGATAACATTCTGTTCACTGAAGCCCTCCAAGAGTTCAGCTTCAGTCAATTCCAACAAATCGTCGTCTGAGACAACACCTCGGGTGGTGTTCATGGTGCGGTGTGGGGTTACAGTTACTTGGATGTCCCCAAAAGACACTAGATTAGGCAGCTTGTCATATTGTTTCTGATCATGGAGCTCCAAGAGGAGATCACCACTGGCCATCCTCGATGCCTTGTAACCTGGCCCAAGAGTCTCAGTTAGGGATTTAGAGACTAGAAATGGAGAGATTGTTCGTACTTGTCTTCCTGCTTTTTCGGAGTGAATTACATGGAATCTAGGGAAGTTTTGTCTTTGTTGTCCAAAGAACTGGAACACGTCTTCGGTGCGCCCTCGTTTCAGACGGCGATCAGGGAGTGATGGGAAGGAACTAGCCATAAGGATATATGGATTTTTCGGCAGCAACGCCAGCCACCCACCACGGAGCCCAACAAGGGGACGCTGCAGGGCCTGTAAACACAGGTCCTGCAGACGCCAGCCGTACGTCACCACTATAACCAAATATGAAATAACCTAGGTTGGCTACTCACACAGGGTTAACCCTCGCTGCCAAGAAGATCGGAAGTAATATAGAAGAGAGTAGAAGACAGGAAAGATGAAAAGGCGAGAGAAAGACGAAGATTGGAGAGAGAGACAGGAAAAGGCAACTACCGATTTCCCCCGGGTGGGTCAGTCCGGGGGTGCCGTCTACGTGAAGCCGAGGCCAAAGGGGTGTGTTGCCTCCGCCGAGGGGCCTTAAAGGTCCAAACACTCAGCGTTGGCTCAACCCCCAGGATCCCCTTTTCCCCGGACACGTCTAAGCCGCGCACGGTTAGACGCGGGAGGGTCCAACCCTCGTGTGCTCGGGTACGTGGTGGCGCAGCTCACCAAACGCCTGCTGACGCAGGCGCCCCTGCGGGGCGGAACATGCGAACTTTCTCCGACAGTATGTTACGTTTCGCAAAGACCGCGATGATGCTCTTGCATCCTCAGGCGGTGTTGCCGTTATAATTCACAAAAGCATAGCGTGTCAACGTTTAAAGCTGCAAACGCCACTTGAAGGAGTTGCAGTCCGACTTGTTCTCCTAAACAGACTCGTCACCATTTGCTCGCTTTACATACCCCCACATTACCACTTACACAAACATGAATTTCAGTCCTTTATAGATGAATTGCCAGAACCTTATCTTGTTATTGGCGATTTTATTGCACACAGCAGTCTGTGGGGCGACTCTCGTATTGATGCGCGAGGTCGTCTTGTTGAACAATTTCTTTTCTCCTCTGGTGCGTGTCTGCTAAACCAGAAAGAACCTACATATTATTGTCTTGCAAACAAAACCTTTTCCTCTATAGACCTCAGCATAGCTTCTCCATCCTTATTACCTGAACTTGAATGGGAAGTTATAAAAAACCCTTACGGGAGCGACCATTTCCCAATAGTGCTGAGAGTAACAAGACAATACGAATCTCCACCACACGCTCCCCGGTGGAAGGTCGATGCAGCGGACTGGAAGAAATTCCAAACACTTACCAGTACGATCTCGTGGACTGACATGTCTTCGCTCGGAATTGACGGCGCCGTCGAGTATTTCTCTAACTTTATGATTGATGCAGCTTCTAAGTGCATCCCACAAGCAAGTGGACTTTCTAGCAAACGCCGCGTTCCGTGGTGGAATGAGCAATGCCGGAACGCGCGTAGGCAACAGAACAAAGCATGGAGGCAGCTACGCGATTCTCCGACTACTGAAAACCTTGTAAATTTCAAAAAAACCAAATCCCAAGGTAGGAGAACACGCAGACAAGCCAGGAGAGACAGCTGGCAAATATTCTTATCTAGTATCAACTCACACACGGATGAGGCCAAGGTTTGGAACAGGGTAAATAGAATAAGAGGAAGACAAACACATCCGCCTCCTCTGGTACACATGCAGGGAGACAGCCTGGAGGACCAAGCGAAAGACCTGGGTGCACATTTTGAACATGTGTCCAGTTCATCGCGCTATTCTCCAGCATTTACAAGATACAGAGCAGCAATGGAAAAACAAAAACTAAACCGAAAGGGCACTGGGAACGAGCCACACAACCTACCTTTCTCGCTAGCAGAGCTGCATGCATCACTCACCTGTTGCAACCAATCTGCCCCAGGCTCTGACCGCATACTATACGCGATGTTGAAAAACCTGTCGTCTGAAACGAAGAAAACCCTTCTCTGTCTGTATAACGCTATATGGACATCCGGCGAGATCCCCTCTGCCTGGAAAGAGGCCATAGTGATCCCTATCCTAAAGCAGGGCAAGGATCCATCGTCCGTATCCAGCTATCGGCCAATAGCTCTAACAAGCTGCATCTGGAAAGTCTTCGAGAAGATGATAAACCGCCGTCTGATACATTTCCTAGAATCAAGCAAGCTGCTTGACCCATACCAGTGTCGGTTTCACGATGGCCGATCCACCACTGACCATCTCATACGCATAGAGGCTCAGATTCGTGAAGCCTTTGTCCACAAGCAATTCTTCCTGTCTGTTTTTCTCGATATGGAAAAAGCATACGACACCACGTGGCAGTTCGTAATACTGAGAGACCTCGCACACTTTGGAATACGTGGCAATATGCTGAATATCATTGAAAGTTATCTGTCGAATCGCAGATTCCGTGTTCGTGTGGGTAATGCCCTATCAAGATCATATGTGCAGGAAACTGGAGTACCACAGGGTGGTGTGCTTAGTTGCACCCTCTTTACCATAAAAATGAACTCTCTGCGTCTGTACATCCCACGCAACATATTTTATTCAGTATATGTTGACGATGTACAGATAGGGTTTACATCATGTAACCTTGCAATCTGTGAGCGGCAGGTTCAGCTTGGTCTGAACAAACTATGTAAGTGGGCAGACGAGAATGGGTTTAGGCTTAACCCACAAAAGTCCACATGCGTCCTCTTCTCCAGAAAGAGAGGTCTGCACCCTGATCCCAACATTGAGATGCAGGGCGTGGGTCTACCTGCAAAATCTGAACACAAATTCCTAGGCGTAATTCTGGACGCGAAGTTAACATTTGTCCCACACCTAAAGTATCTAAGAAACAAGTGCATGAAGACAATGAGCATCTTGAAAGTGTTGTCTCGTACCATGTGGGGTAGTGACACAAGATGTCTATTAAATCTCTATAAGAGCCTAGTTCGATGACGTATAGACTACGGTTCCATTATATACCACTCCGCGACTCCGAGTGCCTTGAAGATGTTGGACCCTGTCCACCATCTGGGCATCCGCCTTTCTACGGGTGCATTCAGAACAAGCCCCGTAGAAAGCCTATATGCAGAATCAAATGAATGGTCGCTCCATCTGCAGAGAACGTACTTGTCCTTTGTGTATTTCCTTAAAGTAAACTCAAGCAATACACACCCTACTTACACAACTATAAATGATCTATCCAGTGCCCAAACCTTTGAGAACCGCCCTAGCGTAAGAACGCCCTACGCACTGCGAGTAAGAAGTCTTGCCGAAGAAATGGATGTGTCGCTCCACGAACACGATGTCATGCCCCCTCCTGTACAGCTGCCTCCATGGCAGTGGCAGCTGATTGACTGTGATCTGTCCTTCGTTGATGTTGCAAAGCAAGCGCCGGTCGTCTATATCCGTATGCATTTCCTCGAATTGCAGCACAAATACTCTTGTCCGGAATATTTTACTGACGTCTCAAACTCACACACTGGCGTGTCTTACGCGGCAGTCGGTCCATCTTTTTCGGCTGCCGGAGTTCTACACCCAAACACAACCATCTTTACAGCAGAGGCCTACGCCATCCTCGCGGCGGTTAAACACATCAAACGGTTAGACATACCCAAGGCGATCATCTATACTGACTCTTTAAGCGTGTTGAGATGTTTAAAAGCTCTAAGTAGGCACAGAAACCCCATAATTATAGCTCTTTATTCCAACATTTGCACCGCGTATGCATCCAACCAACAAATTGTGCTGTGCTGGGTGCCAGGGCACCGCGAGATCGAAGGGAATGAGTTGGCCGACAAGCTAGCCACATCTGCTCATAGAGACGCTGCCACTTCGCCCATAGCCGTCCCTGTAATGGACCTAAAGCCATTTATCAGGTAGAGGGTCAGGGCCTACTGGCAGCGTCTGTGGGACAGAGAAATGAACAACAAATTACATACTATCAAGCCTCATCTCGCTCATTGGCCACCAGAATCGAAAACACGCCACACACAGGTTACACTTTGCAGACTCCGGATAGGACACACATACAGTACACACGCATACTTATTGTCCGGTGGCGATCCGCCTATCTGTGATGACTGTGGTGAGCTACTCAGTGTACTCCATGTCCTCCTGCAGTGCCGTGAACTGGAGCCTCAGAGGAAAAAACATTTTCCATTATCATTACGACAGAATCTACAATTGCATCCTTGTATGTTTTTAGGCAATGAACCTATTTTTAAATATCAGTCCATTTTAGCGTTTTTAAAAGATATACAGAACTTCCGTGTTATATATCCAGGTGACTTGTAGCACGGCCTCTCTGGAGAGGCCGCTGCTGCGTATTTTATTAAAGAAAGCACGTGCCTCTTGGTCTCTCTCCACAAAGGCCTTCGGTAGGCGTCGTGCTACTCTATATGTTTAGTTTTAGCACCATGACCACTTCTCATCTATTCACCACTCACAGATCATTCCACACGTCACTGCCATAATTATATTCTATATATGTTTTACGCTTCTATACCGCGATTTGTTCTTAGGCCCCTTTACAGCCACATCGCATCCTATCATCGGAGCTCACTGATCATGGCAAACATATCTTTCATTGTCTTGGCGCTCTTTGGCCACATTTGGCCCTTGCGCCACGAAACACCAAATATCATTATCATCAAAGGATGATGGACAGTGTCTTGCGTGGATTGAAATAGAAGACGTGCCTGTGCTACCTGGATGACGTCGTCGTTTTCTGCCCTGATTTCGACAGTCACCTCCGTCGGCTTTACGAGGTACTGAGCTGTGTGACGCGCGCAGACCTACAGCTTAACATCAAGAAGTGCCGATCCGGAGCTCGCAAACTCACCATCCTGGGCCACGTAGTCTATAAGGACGGCGTACTTCCCGATCCGCAGAAACTTCGTGCTGTTGCTGAATTCCTGAAGCCTACCACCGTGAAAGCGCTTCGCAGCTTCCTTGCTCTATGCTCATATTTTCGCCGCTTTATGAAGAATTTCGCTTCTATAATAGCACCACTGACAAAGCTGCTCACCGGCGATAGCTATCTGTCTGGTTGGTTGCCGGCGTGTAATGAGGCTTTCGCAACATTACGTCGTCTCTTGACTTCACTGCCCATTCTACGTCACTGCGACCCTAAGGCTCCGACCGATGTACACACGGATGCTAGTGGGATCGGCCTTGGCGCTGTCTTTACCCAACGTAAGCCGGGCTTCGCTGAGTACGTAGTTGCTATGCGAGTCGTGCACTTACCTAGGCAGAGTACAAGTACTCGGTTACCGAGAAGGAATGTTTGGCAATTGTTTGGGCGTTGCAGAAATTTCGCGCTTACTTGTATGGCCATTCGTTTGATGTCGTCACCGATCATCATTCGCTCTGTTGGCTGGCTTCACTCAAGGATCCATGGGGTCGACTTGGACGCTGGGCGCCTCGTTTACAAGATTTCAATTTTCGCGTCATTTACCACTCAGGACGCATGCACGCCGACGCACTTTCCCGCTCGCCCCTGCCTACTGGCGTCACGCCTGTTTCCCTCTCCGCAACTTCCTGCGCTAACTGCACTATCACTGACATGCCTTCCGAACAGCGCAAGGATCCCTGGATCGCCTCACTGATCGACGTTCTCTCTATGTCTTCAACGACACCAGCCCCACAGCTCTCTCGTGCCCTTCGTCGCCAAGTACCTCAAAATGTGCTCCGGGGCGCCATGTTGTACAGCCGCAATTACCAGCCCAATGGTCGAAAGTGGCTTCTTGTTATATATATATATATATATATATATATAGCTTATGTAACTCTCGTTCGGTCCCAGCTGCAGTACGCGTCTCCCATTTGGTCCCCTCACCAAAAATACCTAATTGAACGGATTCAATATAGAGCACGCCGTTTCATCCTAAACGATTACAGCTACCAGTCCAGTGCAACTCAAATAAAACTTAGGTTTTCATTATAATTCCTGAACACTCGCCGAGACATTGCCCTGTTAACAATTTTTCACAAATTCATTCATTCCACTCGAGCACCGGCATGCTTGAAACGACCCTACTCCACGTCACACAGGCCTCATAATCATTTCAGCTACACAAGCATTCTACACAACACTACAGCACTCTACACAAGCATTCCAATATTCTGCCCTTCCTCGTGCCGTCAGGTATTGGAATTCTCTCCTGGATAACATCGCATGCCTGTCCAGCCATGATTCATTCCATGACGCCTTGACAGACTACATGTCTAATAAAATGTGATAATTGATGATTGTCGCACCACGCATTCTTCTATTTACACTACGCTCGTGCACCTTATTGTAGTGATGGTACCGTTATGTCGCCGTGTTTACCGCTATCTCACTATGTCGCATTAGTACTCCGGTTGAGGATCCGGTTGAGTAATCTCAATTGCTACTGTTTTATGCATGTCATATATCCTATGTATTTTCTGTGTGTTTTCTATGTACTGCCCGCTTACTCAATGCCTGAATTGAGGCCTGTAAGGTATTTTAAATATATATAGGGAACAGTATTATATATATATAGGGTATTAGGGTATAGTCTAACGGTCTACCAAATAGCTTCTGCATATATGTTGAATGTATGAGGCCGACCGACTAACCGAGAAAAAGAAACGAATACCAATATATGAAATAAACAGTAATTCTGCTGACCCAAGTGAGTTGATGGCAAAACATGTTACATCTCCAATATTTGGTTTTGGTAGCACATACAAAAAATTTTGTAAACATTTATAAACAAAAAAGTGGGCAGCTAGCACTAGTGGTGCAAGGCTGGAGTAAAGGAGCTGTAGTGATCGTCCAAGCCGCTTCCGGGTTTTACTAGGCTTGGATAAATTTTGCTAGGAATAGCTAAGTGCGGCTACGCACGGTATTCTGAATCGGCTAACCGCCGACACGCAGAATATCGCTTGACCACGCGACGCGCTTTAAGATGAGCGGCTTCTTCTTCGACTGTCCGGAACTTTTTGGTCATCCCATGTTAAGGGTACATATACTCGCCACAGAGTCAAAGTTCTGCCACCATCGCGACGGCTCCGAGCTTTACCTCCCCGGTGACGCCACGGCCTAGCTAAGTCTCCACACTTCCCAGGGCGTAGCGGAAACCTGCCATACCGCCGCCAAAGGGGCCTGCTGCAGTCGCGGACACCGCACGCGTTCGGCGTGAACGCGGAGAAACGCGGACCGCGTCTGCACCAGCTCTGCGCGTAGCCTCGTTGGCAACAATTTCTTTCTCTCTGTCTCGCTCTCATTTTCTCTCTCCCGAACATAGCGCGCGCCGTACACATGCTCTTCTTCCCTCTCCTTAACGTCCCATTTGAAGGCAACATGTGCACGGCACGGAGAGGAGGCGAAGCACACGCCGCGGCACGAGGTGGTTGCTCAGGCAACCCAGGTGACTCATCGCTCAGCGATGTTTTTTTCGGTCGATGAGCGCGGTTTTACGGATAGCTTAAACAGCTTCACTGTTAAAATTTCAGTTATTTATCAGAGAGAGCCAATGGACGGTTTGATAATACAGGATTCCCCCAAGGCAGCAGCCTGCTCAGCTTCTATTAGAAGTCTATTAAGCTCGCACTTACTTCTACCGGTAATGGTTGTTGACTCATGGAGAAGGCAACATTGATACTGTTTACAATGAAGGGAGAGAAACCCATCTGATGCAACTTTGCCGACCTTATTTTTATGTTCTCGCAACGTATCATTAATGGATCTGCCCATCTGCCCGACGTAATACTTTCTGCATTCCAAGATGCGTTACCAACAAGGCCGCATTGCAACCCAGCTTAACAAGCTGTTTACCTCGCACACTGCACCGACCCTTTGCGCCAGCTCCGTCTTTACCATCATATCCCATCATGTCTATCGTGTATCCCTGTTGATTATTCTCCGAATCACATGTCAGACTGGCTAGTAAGATCTTATCCTGTCAATATGTCCGCTGACGCTAGATTTTTGTAATTCCTTAGCCCAACTGCGAACGCGGGAAAAGCCCCATTGGCTGCTTAAACCCAAGAACCACGCCTGCACGTCCTTATCAACATCGATTGTCGCTACTGGATTGCTATCCCTGTATCCGAGCTTAGAAACTCTGCTAACATGCATCAAAACAGCACGCTTTCCGCCGTAATGAAAACGGACGCCCTGGGTCGCGTCCACACACGAATGTGAACGCACGCGCGGTCACATAACATCCGATTCTCGCAGGACATGTAGCACACGCCGAATCAGTGCTTCAAAAACAACGGGTATGCCTACAGCCTGTGGGTCGCAAAGGTCAATTCTTCTCGTGAGCGCGATCAGCGCAGAAGGGCTGTCAGCAATGCTGACAGCGGTTCTCAAGCAAGCAACGCGGTGGTTAACTCTGCAGACACCAGTGCCTCAACTTTTCCCAGCGACGGGCCAACTTCTCCAACGTCTTTATGGCCAGCAGTGATGGCAGCCAGGCTGAATCAAGCTCATCAACTGCTCAAACAGATCCCCACACCTGTGTTTCTGGCCCCAGCAGCTGTTGGACTGTCATTGTTTACCTGATTGTATTGAATACACTGCCATCTCATGAATTTAAACTGAATAATGTAAGGCCATTCCCTGCGTTTTATGGGCGAAGCTCCTTAGGGTGTGGGTCTGTCCCGCCTCTGTAGTATGTAGTAGTATTAGTCGTCGTCATCGTAGTAGGTAGCCACGTCTACTTTTATGAAAAAAAAAGTTGCAGTGGCTTAGCTCGGCTATGCCAGGATATACGTAGCGTTAGCAAAGGTTCAGCTGATTATTCTTAGCTTTCCTGGTTGTCTCCTACGCTCAACCACTAATTTTCAGGCAACTACTTCGGGATCCGATGAGTCAAGCTTCTCCGTTCTTCTGCGCTGTTGAGCAGCATTTGCGCTCTCCTTCTCCATGGCTATACCACACTGGCAAACGCCAGTCAGAAGCGCAGCGGCTCCAGCGCAGTGTCATACGGCGACTGCACAGCAAGCAAGCGCCGGCGCCAGTGCGTCTACCACGGCTACGACGTCACTCCTCTGGAATGCGCAGACCGGCGGCGGAGTGCGCGAGAGGTGCCGGCTCCGGTGGCTCCGGTGCGCAAGCCGTGTGACATCACTGATCCTTGCGCATGCGCAGCACGGCTCTTGATGTGCCGCGCGAAACGGGCTTGGCTAGGCCAGTGTAGCTAACGCTACAAAAAAATTCCGAAAGTTGCGTCCGTAGCGCGGAATCGAACCAGGGACCCCTCGCTTCCGAACGCGCGGCGCTAACCACTATGCCACGAAGCGCACATGGAAACATGCACCACGATGACAATAAATACCCAACATTAACGAACGACTGCGCGTTTCTAACGCGTTTGTGCTAGCGCGTTACGGCCCGTGTAAGAAGCTGGTGTAAGACGCTGTGGCCTCTCCGCCTTACCCCCGTATTCATAAACGCTCCTCGACTTGAACTTGACTTGCCACCGCCTTGGGCAGCGCGTTCGAAACACGTTGAAGGCGGTGGCAAGTCAAGTTCAAGTCGAGAAGCGTTTATGAATACGGGGGTTATACTCTCTCAGCAGTCATGTGATGGCGTCGGCAAACGCGGTGCACGTTCCGGCATGTGTAAACGGCTGCGTAAGACGCTGTGGCCTCTCCCCCTTACTAGAGAGTACTGCACGTTTCTAACGCGTTTGTGCTAGCGTCCCCTTAAGCCGGAGATGGTGCAATTATAATGAAGGGCGCTGTTATAAATTAGGAATGGCGTCACATATGGCGCGTGTCATTGGTGGAAGTCAATCGTTCGATTTAGTGCGGCGAGACTGGGCGAATTACACGGAAGATTCACGGTTTACCGATGATTCCCTCCGGAGCTTCGCCCACTCATCATCATTCACCCCGTGGATATGCGGTGTTTTTTCCCGACTGCCGCAATTTCAAGATGAAAGATTTCCATGTTTTTTTGCAGTGCGGAAAGCATGTACCTGCCAAATTGAAGAAGACGTACCTTCTGCCTTCTTTTGTTAAATGTAAAGTTACTAGGTGAAATACACAGTTCTCAGAAATCTAAATGTAATGCTCGTTGTGTTGTAAAGGTGTTTCCGCCAACTCTGTCAGTTGCTTTGACCACAAAGGAATTTTTGCTTCTTATATAAGTATTTTGCTGTTTGATTCTTTTTTTTTTTTACTGTTTTACTCTTTACAGTTTAAGTAAAATGTCTGTATTACGCTTTTGCTTTTAAGATAGTCTTAACACTGTAAAAAATATCGCATTCATTTTTCTCCCTCTAAAAAAGGTGCGTAAATATATCTGCCCGAAAATTATTTCTCGACAACGTATCTTTTGGAAAATGCCTTCTAATAAAGATATGTAAAATATTTATAAGAATCTGCATAATTATTCGTAATAAATACTGAGGCGTACACTAGTATCGAAGCAAATGATACGATAAATTACAAGATAATTGTTATTTTTAAATACTAGAATTGTCTTTATTCTAAACCTATCTGTAAATAATTTATATCTTCAAGTGAACTAGACAGTTTGCCCGTTGCGTGGAAGGACAGTCGAACTTTTTTAACGTATGTGGCGCAAGCGATTGGACGTTTACCTGCAGTGTTCGGGTGACTGCATATCAAGATGTCAGCTGCTATTTGTTGCTTTTATTTGTCCGAGCATCCGAGGAGTTTCTTGTTTGTATATTGAAAGAATATCTATATTAGTCAGGAATCGAAGGGACGAGTTTTTACTGTCTGATATAAAGATGCATGACTGTGGTATCAGGTTACAGCCCAATCACGTGTCACCATTTATTATCTTTCTCCAGTTTTCTGATATGACAAACTTCTGCGCATAAATATGATTGGCGGAGTGCCATAAAAGACCACTTGTAAGTCAGCGGTTGTGATGCGTTTCTAAATCTGTTGTCCTCGTCTCAGTCGCGCTCCGTTTTAATTATATTGCGAAGAAGGACGATGAAGGAGAAATATCAGTGCACGTGTAAATATGGTGGGCATTTATGAAGCTATTATTTGTCATCTGTACATGATCATCATCACGTGGGTTTCACGTGGGGTTCTTCTTTATCATCGCTCATGGAGCTTTCTCATGAGTGTGATCTGTGCTTTGGGTGTGTTCGGTTCGCCGCATCTCCGACGCGTAACAAAAGTCGTGATAACTGCTTCGTCACTATGGTGGAGTGTGGTGCTTTTTGGTCCTCCGTCCTCTGACTCCCCGATCAACCTCCTGGAGCTTCGATCAAGTCGCCGATTTTGCCAGCTGTCCGCAAGCATATCGCAGGGCTAGCCAACAGGCACTTCTACATCAACCATCTTGGCCTCGACTAGCCCAGCCTCTCTGTATTGGATTGTCAGTGGGCACCAGCGTGATCCCCATCTGTTTGGTGGTTTCGCGGTGAAGACGTCGAGGATCAGCTGGACGACTACGACCGAGTGAGTTCGGCTAATGATTGGGACGATCCGCTCAAGCTATGTCACGTCGTATTTATCTCACAGGAGTAGCGAAGGCTTGGTTTTTCCATCATGAGGTTGATTTCACGGATTGGGGCACTTTCAAACAACAGCACCAACAAATCTTCGGCACACCAGCGGTTCGTTCCACCCTCGCAAAAAAAAAGTCGCAGGTCTGCGCGGCACACGCAGCACAGTCACAGCGTAAGCTGGTGGAGCGGCTCACGAGTAGCTCCAATTTGGGCACCACGAACAACAGGGGCTTCGCGGCAGTCTGCTCGCCTCGTTTTGACGAGAACGATCAGAACTGTCCGCCCGGCGTCGACGCCGAGCTGCGGCTTGTAATGCTCTCTGCACAGCAGTCTGCTGAGCCCGATCAAGCCTTAGAACTACAACTTACATGTCGGGGGCGCCGCGTTTGCAGGCACCTTAAGTACATTGGGCCACCTTACTGGCGGAAGCTCGGCAGCTCGGGAGCACGTTGATTGCACGCCTCTTCTGAATCGCTATCGTCGTCTGCGCCTGCGGACGCTGCGTTTGCAGGCATCTTACCTAGATGGCCCCACCATACTGGCGGAGGCTCGAGTCGTCTCTCCCTGAGTTTGCCTTAGGGTATTTTCCGCGGCCCGATAGCAAGCGCTTGCGTGGCTCAGTGGTAGAGTATCCGGCTCCCACGCAGCGGGCGCGGCCTCGATCCCGGCGGGAAACGGGTACTTCTTTCGCGTTTCCGGCGATAAAAGTTACACGGTGGACGCCGGCGGCGGCATCATCGCGACCCTGAAACGGCTATTGGAATGAGCCCATAACATCTTACACTGTAAAAAGACGCTCGATACTCGCAAGAGACAACTCGGGGTTGCTTATACGTCGTACATCGAGGATGTGCTTGCTCTTTGTCAACGCGTGAACACGGCCATGACCGAATCAGACAGGGATCGCCACATCCTCAAAAGCATCGGAGCTATCACTTTCATGCATTAGCCATCAAGAACCCCGCTACGGTCGCCGATATTGTCACTACTTCGAGCGCCTTGACAAACTCGAATCAGTACGGTTGCAGCCAGACACCGCTGCAAACAATACTGCCTACTATCTCTCGTTACGAGCAATGATCCGCGCAATCATTCGAGAATTATTGTAGTATCTTCGCTTCACCGCAGAGCCTATGACTCCTTATGCCTCGGATACCAATCTGCGAGACGTTGTCAAGCAGGAATTGGCGTCCATGGCTGGTGCAGCGTACACGGACACTCTAACTCCTAGGGCCCCACCAACGTACGCACAAGAAGCCGCAGTTTCTCCAGTCATCGTTCCACCGATGCCTCCAAAATCCACGCCGGCCCACATGGCTTCCATGACTACCAGCGCACCTACCCAACCCAGCTATCCGCAGTGGCGCCCGCCTCGTCCCATGTGCTACTACTGCGGATATTGTGGCCACATGGCACGTTTTTGCCGCAAGAGCCTGCAAGACGAACGTGGCGGATATGACGTATACGAACGGGATTCGCACGGGGCTACTTTCCAACATCTATAAAAAAAAAGATTCGTCCGGATCCTGACGAGGTTTCGGCAGTTCTGCACTTCCCTCGTCCCGAAAAGACCAAAGATTTGCGTAGTTTCCTAGACCTCGCTACATATTTTTGCCGATTCATACGATACTTCGCCTCAATAGCGTCACCTCTGGACAAAGTACTGGGTTCTAATGTTCCTTTTGTGTGGTCTGCCGAATGTGAATCAGCGTTCGCCCATCCGAAGCGCGCTCTCATATCTGAAACAGTACTTCGCCATGTTGATGAAGCTGCTCCTACCCTCCTGCATACGGAGGCTAGTGGTCATGGCATTTTTGGCATTCTCCTATAGCGAGACGACTCTTTAGGTGAGAGGGTCGTCGCGTACGCAAGTCGCGTTCTGACAAACACCGAGAAGAATTACACCACCACGAAGCAGGAATGCCTAGCTATCGTTTGGTCTGTGCAGAAGTTCCGTGGTTATTTTCACGGCCATCATATTACCACCCTTACAGACCATCATGAATTATGCTGGCTTTCGACGCTGAAGAACTTGTCTGGCCGACTTGGCCGGTGGACTATTCGTCTGCAAGAATACGACTAACACCAGAATGCAGGCGCGCTTTCTCGCTGTCCGCTTCTTACGACACCATGCAATGGTCCTCCAACTGCCTTCCATGACAAGCTTTCACACGATCCGTCTTCATATGATTTCTCGTTGGCCGCTGTAGACGAGATGCCTCCACACGACAACAGATCATTGCATCCTCACCAACTTGCTGACTTTTACTGTCGACGCATCATCAGACCACCTTCAAGGAGCTTCGCGCCTGCGAAACGCAGCCTTCGTCGACAGCTGACTCACCGCTAAACGATGGATTGTGACAGCCGGTGAAGACTTGACAAGCTAGGCCAAAACAGCTTCTGAAGTTGCTGCATTCATACTTAAAGCCTTAATACTGCGTCCCGTTGCTCCTCCGTCATCTTGAGCGACCGTGGAAAAGCATTCCTTTCGGGACTCACAGACGAACTACTCAGAGCTTCCGGAACCATCCACAAGACTAAAACCAACGGCCTAACAGAGCGATTTCATCGCACGCTGTCTGACATGGTAGCCATGTACATCGAACCAGGGGCGCTATAACGTAAATCTATTCCAAACTGTTTTTATTCCAATCTCCTGACGTCAAATGTACGTAACCACCAACGCCAACATCGGGCCGTGACCCGCAGCGTTGTCTGAACAACCTAATCAAGCACTCTCATCGTTTATAGGATGTCACCTTTGTTCGCTTTCAAACTGAATAACATTGCCTGCACTGAGAGGTGTTTGGGATCTAATTGGCTGACAAGAGGCGTGGAGCACACTCTAGTGGAGAGGGTTTCGAAGGGGCCAAGCCAGCACAGTAAAAATAGATAACCGCATGAAAAGGGCCAGCCAGCTTCTCCGACAGGTCCGCTTCGTGTAACTTAGCTCGCAGTGGCTGGTCGAAAATCGCGGCGGCGTGCAACGGAAGATTAAGAATGCCGCCAGAACAGATCCTGAACAAGGAAGAGTTGGCAGAGCGATGTCGTATACGTGCCGAAAGGGCTCGATAACATCTTAGTGCCACGCAAAAAGGTTTATCATGCGCAAATAAATACATGATCACCGGCAGGTGCAAGTAGCGAGGGCCTGAGCGATCGGCGGGCAGCCATCTTCTATTCCTTTCGGACCGGGGCAGTGTCTGGCTATTCAGAAAAATTTTCAGTTTGTTCGGCATATGAATGCTTTTTTTCGCGTGCACGTCACTTTGACGCGGTGAGTTTTCGCGGTTTTGTGAGGTCGCGTGACAGGCGAAGTGGGCGCAGCCGGAAACCATTGGACCAATAGCAGAGGGATAATGGTGAAAAGGCGTCAAATCAAGAATAATTATTTTTCTTTTGTGTGGTTTAATCATGCATAATCATTGTGTAGACATTATATCAGACGGGGAGCTATCGCGGTTTTCGTGACGTCGCGTGACAGACAGGCGAAGTTTGGAGTGGCGCGGAAGTGTTTTGACCAATCGTGGTGGGCTGATTGCAGAATTGGAAGAGGAAAGTTTAGAATAGCTTTATGTTATACCACCCCAGATCACAGAAACTGGGACGCAATTTTGCCATTCGTGACTTTTGCGTATAATACCGCTGTGCAATGCACGACCGGTTACACGCCTTTCTACCCTGCCTATGGTCGTTCGCCCTCTTCCTGTCTTGCCGTCTCTTTCTTCGCGCCGATTGTCAATCGATGTCCATCCTCCTGTGAAGAACACGTGTCACGCATTCTGCGTTGTCGCCAACTCGCCCGCATCAACACCGAGGGAACGGCAAGCGGACCGCAAGTAGCATTACGACGCCACTCATCGCGTCGTGTGCTTCCGTCCTGGCGAGGAAGTGCTGCTCTGGACACAAGTTCGTACTGCTGGCTTGTGTGACAAGTTTCAGCTTCGGTTCATCGGCCCCTACGAAATCTTGAAGCAGACTGCTCCGGTTAACTATTGTGTGGCGCCTGTTATTGTTCCCAATGACAGACGCTGCCGCGCTGCTGAGGTTGTCCACGCTCTCCCTATGAAGCCTTTCATGAGGCGTTCTCCGTCCCTTTAAATTGCGGCCAGGGTGGCCGCTCTCGCCCGGAGGCAATTAGTGTGGCAATTTGTTAAGATATAAATGATCATCATCACGTGGGGTTCACATGGGATTCTTCTTGATCACCGCTTGTGTCGCTTTCTCTTGAGTGTGATCTGTGCTTTGGGCGTGGTCCGTTCGCCACATCTCCGACGGGTAATAAACGTCGTAATAACTGCTGCGTCCGAATATTTTCCCGTCACTATATTGTCAAAAATATTCGCGAGGTATCGGGGTGCTTTCATTGCGAACAAATTATCTAAAATATTTGGTTTATAGATTCCAAGCCTCATGTGCATCCAACGTCCCCACTTTGCTGGCTTTTACTTGACAGCAAGGTATTCCGGGTAGGGCGGCGCAAAAATAATTCGTTGCCGTTATCTGAGTAGACGACTGCTTGCAGCCATTTAGAAACACAAAGTAGGAGACACATGGAGAATTCCATAGAACTTGTTTTGTATGCTCGCTATCAGCAAAAATAGTTTTTACAGCGACTCTGTTTACCTCTCGTTGGTCGGAAAATTTCGTGGTGTAAACACCAAAACGCCTTTCCCCATACCAGCTGTGCGATACCTTCGCGTGAAAGTAGAGTATCAAAAAAGCATCGCGCAGAATAGCGGATGCGAGGTGGAGAGGAGGAGTGAGGCAGGTGATAGTGAGACGCGCAGAGCCGGTGTCCGTGACTTCAGCCGATGCCTCTGGCGGCGGCTCGGCAGGTTTCGTTAGTTCGTTAGTTCGAGTGGCTTATCGGGGACATGAGACCCCATTTTCGATCATAATCTGTAGTGCGTGAGGTAATCCTTGTGCGTTCAAGAACACGTTGGCAAACTTTTTGCGCATTTGGGCCAGCACGTAATTTGTAATCCACTTTTTTATATTGCACTCAAAACGGCATAACAGTCAAGCAACACTGGCAAGCTCACGAGCCGTGATGTCACATGCTGCTAGCTTGCCGACCGAACATGCATATTGCGGCGAAGAATCCGCGTTTCAGCGTTGCGCGCATGCGGGAACTTCTACTTTGTTCAGCATTAAAAATTTTTCAACTTTCAGCGGTTGAAACCATGCCACCGCGGCGCCCATGCAGCGCTGTGGAGTGCCAGAGCGAACGCAGCAAGGAGTACTCCGTCTCGTTGTTCAGGTTCCCCAAGGAGCCCGTCAAGCGGAAGGCTTGGGAGATGAATTTCGGCAGGACGGACCGGCGCTCATCTGCCGCTTTTGTTCTGTTCTCAGAACATTTCACGCCAGACCGCTACAACGATCATTTGCGCCTGCTCACCAATTTTGGACAAACGCGAAAAAGCCGATGCTGCGGCCGCGCACCGACGCGGTATCCGGCAGGCAGTGCTCCGGCAAAACGTCAGCCTTGCTATTGATATTCCCGATATCGTGTGCAAATTCAAGTAAAGGCTCAGCGAAAACGTACATCGAGGAAAATCCTTGCGCCGCGGACTCATGTGTGCGGGCATTTGTTTACATATGCCGCACGCAATTACGGAGGAAAAAATAAAAGAACTGGTGGGAACGCGCAACAGCGTAGCAAAATCGTAGTTTTGCTGAGTACGGCTCCGAGAGACATGCCTGCATGGAATGCATGCCAGCAAATAATCTACGCGCAGAACAATTTGCATTGTGCGAAGTAGCGGCAGACTTCCGTCTCCCGTGACCGGCTGGCTAAGCAGCGCTTCACGCATGCAACATGGTGAAATAAAGCTATAGTAGTACTCAACAGTGCGGAAAGGCATCAGCAGCATTTCGCGCAACACCAATGTCGCCGTCCATGTTAACCACGTTTACTACGCTGTCTTCATCGATAGCCTCCGAGATTTGCGTGCGGCGGCCAGCGCGCACAAATCTCGGTGCCATGTTTTGTCACTTGGGCGATATCTCAGTGCCATGTTTTGTCACTATCATGGCGATAGTGTCGAAGTGAAAATGCGCAGCGTATACGACGCTATAGCTGCTTCCGCTGCTCAAATATTAATCGCTTGTTTCTTCACGTGAAGTTGGTGGTGTCGAAGACATGGCACGCGATATCTGGCACCCGGCCGCACGTGCGGTGGCTGATTTTGGAGCAGCCGATGGCTCGGGTACATGCAGCACATGACGTCACACATTGCATGGCAATATGGCGGTCGGCGCCGCAGGGCGGGGCTTAGAGCCGGCGATATCTAGCTCATATTTTAGACATAAATTCGCTTTTATAGCCCTGTATTACGCATGCGCATAGCTATAATAGACGCTCTACTACAATTTCTCGCGCAAAGCCGAAAATTGTTGAATGACCATGTCATGCCCTCTTTAATGAACTCCATCTTAATTACCTGTGCTTTAAGTAACTTCACAGTAATTACCACCAAAGGTGGTGGGTTCGACTTACCCCAAAAGGTCCAGGATTCGTAGCCGTTTTGTACCTTTCGTGTCGTCGACGAGTTTTCGCTGAAGGTCGACTGACTGACGAGACATACAAGGCTTTCGCCTTAATAATATTTCAGGACATACGTCTTTCCGTGTGTGCTAACACGCGCGCAGTCAACAGAAAAGTAGTTGAAATGTGCAGCTGGCCTCTAGTCTGGCATTGTTGATCTCCTACAATATAAGAAAATGGGCATTGATTGTCACAGTCAATTATAGAGCGTCATCGCCCTGTTGTTCACTGGATGAAAGGCAGTAAAAAATTACGCCCCAGAAAACTATTTTTGCTGACGGCAAGCGTGCAAAACTATTTCTATGGAATTCTTCATGCCTCCTGTATTTCATGTTTCTAAATGGCTGCAAGGAATTCTCTACACAGATAAAGCTGACCACTTATTCTCGCGCAGTTTATTTTCTATTGCTGGCGCAGCCAAAGCGCTACGCGGAGTACATTGCTGTCAAGTAAAAATCAGGAAACTGTCAACGTTGAAAGTACATGTGGGTTGTAATCTATCGACGAGATATTTTAGATAGCTTGTTCGCCATGAAAAGCGCCAGGCTATCTTGCGAGTATTGTTACGTGAAAATATTTCCACATGCACTGGTATTTCTCCTTCCGCGTCCTTCTTCGCAATATAATTAAAACGGAGAACGACTGAGACGAGGACAAGATGTTGAGAAACGAATCACAACCGCTGCCTTAGAACTGGTCTTTTGATGCACTCGGAGATTCCTATTTATGCGCAGCAGTTTGTCATATAAGAAAACTGGAGAACTATCAGAAATGGTGACACGCGATCGTTCTGTAACCCGATACCGCAATCATGCATCTTCGTATCAAAGAGGAAAAGCTCGTCCCTTCAATTCATGGCTAAAATACATTATTTTCCAAAATATAAACAGGACACTGCTTGGGCAAACAGCAGCAACAAATAACACCTGACATCACGATCTGCTCCAACTCGAACAGTGCAGGTAAACACCTAATAGCTTGCGCCACACAGCTAAAAAAGTTGGACTATCGTTCCACGCAACGAGCCGACTAGCTAGTACACTTGCAGTTATAATTTGCTTACAGATTGGTTTTGAATAATGACATTTCTAGCCTTTAAAAATAAAAGTTCTTTGTAATTTTTTGTACCATTATTTCGGATGCTAACGTACGCCTCTGTATATTTTACAAATAATTGTGCAGATTCTTATAATGACCTCACTGATCCTTAAATAAGGCATTTTCCAAAAAATACATTATTGAGATCTCATTTTTAGAACCATGGTTAATATTGCTCGGCCAGATAAATTTACGCAACTTTATTGCAGGGCAAACCATGATTGCGATATTTATTTTTCAGTGTTATGAGTATCATAGCAAAAAAAGTTTAAAACAGGTTTTTTTTTTACATTTGCTACCACTCTAGATTATGCTAAAATACAAAAATTTCAAGAAGCAAACATTTATTTGGTCATCACAGCAACTAACTGAGATCACAGTCAAAGCATTACCCGCCGTGGTTGCTCAGTGGCTATGGTGTTGGGCTGCTGAGCACGAGGTCGGGATCGAATCCCGGCCACGGCGGCCGCATTTCGATGGGGGCGAAATGCGACCACCCGTGTACTTAGATTTAGGTGCACGTTAAAGAACCCCAGGTGGTCCAAATTTCCGGAGTCCCCCACTACGGCGTGCCTCATAATCAGTACTGGTTTTGGCACGTAAAACCCCATGATTTAATTTTTTTAATTTACAGTCAAAGCATCAATATATTTATATTTGCAAGAACTGAGTATTTCGCCTAGTAACCGGAATAAGCCATATCATTTTACCTCTAACATAAGAAAGTAAAGGTATTATCGTGAGCAATATGAAAGAGAACACGCGAAAGCGTGGCAAATAGCCTCGAAACCGAGCTAGAGCGATACGCGATACGCTGTCGAAAACAGAGGAAAAAGTGGGGTGCTCTTCCGCTAACTGTTGGCACTCCCACCGCGCCTGCGTTTGCCGAAAACGGAAGCTTACGGCGTTTCACAGGCCGCCGAAAGCCGGTTATGTGCCGCAGTGACTTACAGCGAGTCATTTTTTTTCTTTCGTGATTTTTTTTATTTTTTGTTCTTTGTGTAACCGTATGACGGAAATTTTAGACCTTGGCTCATATTTTCAATAATTTTTTTTATCAATTGACGCGATGAGTTGTGACGCCTTAAAAAAGTGCTACTTTTGGCCACGATTGAGCGCACAAACTTACCAGTAACCGCAATACCAAACTGTTATCAGTGTGCGCTGGCGAGTAGAAGTTCCGCACTTTGTGTAAACAGACCAATGGTGAGAGTACCAACAGTTATTAGAACAGCGTTCCCCTTTGCACATTGTTTCCGACGGCGGCCGCCGCGTATCGCCATAGCAGGGTTCGAGGCTATCTGACACGCGCTCCTGTGTTCCCTTTCACATTGCTCACAATAATACATCTGTTTTTCAATTTGGCAAGCATGTGCTTTTCCGCACTGCCCAAAAAGACACGGGAGTTCTTTAACTAGAAATTGATAAAGGGGGAAAGACGCAGAGAAAGACGATACCGTAACCACTTTAAATTCATGAGGTGGCAGTGTGTTGAATGCAGTCAGGTATAGAATGACAGTGAAGCTGTTGCAGAGGCCGGCAACAGAGGTTGGGCAGTGTGTAGAAACGGAACGAAAACAAAAAATGAAACAGAACGTTATTTTAGACCGGAACGAAAATGTTGCAGGCGCCGGCAACATAGGTGTGGGCAGTGTGTCGGAACGGAACGAAAACGAAAAACGAAACAGAACTATATTTTAGATCGGAACGAATACGTAACCGAAACGTTATTTATTTTTTTGTTTCGGAGTGAAAGCGAAATATTTTTATCGGTTTTGGGCTCAAGAGGAAAGTCAGGAATTCGAAACAACCGACGGTAGGCAACGTCAGAATTAGCGCGTATCTCAGGGGTAAGCGCCAATTGTGCGCTAAGCGCATAAGTACACTCGATGACATGCTGCTCCTCAGATCTTGCCGGCTACACCACCGGGTCCACCACCAAGTTGAAGAGCAGGCCAGTTCGAGGGCAGCCTTGTCTCAGCCCAGCTCCGATGGCGATGTGCTCCGTAGTACCTGCTGCTGCCACGACGCAGGCGGTGTTGACGCGGTAGAGATCCTCCCCGACGTTGGCTAAAGCCTGCCCTGCGCCGGCGCCACGGACCGCGTCAACGAGGGCCTGATGTCTCGACGTACTTTTGAACAGTCGCCGTCAATCTTGGCGTCAACCTTTGTCTAACTCTGCAGAGTGTTCGTGTGAAGCCTAAATGACCTGATGTAGCTTCATCATGGCATGCTTGCAATATTTCATTCCTGAGAGAAGGTGGGACGCCGAGAAAGTAAGGGCTTCCGTTCGGAGAAAAGTTGAGATCATAGAGGACGTCCTTCCGTAAGCAAAGTGATGGAAGTCCTCTTCCAAAACGTTTTGGCACAGTAGAAGTGCGATCCTCCAGGAAGCTAATCATGGGCTCCAATTCTGGGTCTTCGCGTTGCTGCTGTACGAGCGTTGTCCTATTGACAACTGCAAGAAACGCTGTAGCGTTATCATCTTCTGCACTTGCAGGTTCGATTGGGGCGCGAGAAAGACAGCCGGCGTCCGTATGCCGCTTTCTCGACTTGTACACAACAGATATGTCGAATTCTTGAAGTTTAAGGCTCCAGCACGCCAATCATCCTGATGGGTCATTTTAGTTCGTCAGCGAACAAAGTGAGTGGTGGTCACAGACAACATTAAACGAGCGGCTGTACAAATATGGGCGAAATTTGATCACCGCCCAAACCACCGCAAGACACTGTTTTTCTGTGGTGGAATAATTTTCTTCTGTGCAGGAAAGGCTTCTACTTGCATAAGCTATTACTTTTTCAGCGCCGTCTTGCCACTGTACAAGTACAGCTCCTAAGCCGATATTGCTGGCATCGGTGTGAACTGCTGTCGGGGCGTCTCCATCGAAGTGTCCCAGGACCGGTGGATTTTGAAGGCGTTGCCGTAGCTCGTCGAATGTTTTCTGCTGATCTTCATCCCATACGAATGCTACGTCTTCTCTGGTGGGGCGTGTCAACGGCTACGCAATGCGTGAAAAGTTCTGAATAAAACGCCGGTAATATGCGCATAAGCCTAAAAATGATGTAACTGCCTTTTTATCGTATGGCACGGGAAAATGTTCAACGGCAGCTACCTTTCCCGGATCAGGCCGTACCCGCTCATTACTGAACAATGCCCTAGAAAAGGAAGCTCTTCGAAGCAAAAATTGGCATTTTTGCCGCTTAGGTGGACGGTATGACTTGAAAAACGGCACGTAGTCGTATCAAGTGCTCGTCAAATGTCGCAGACAATACTATCACATCGTCTAGATAAACTAATCACGTTTGCCACTGAAAGAACGGTGTCCATTAGCCGCTGAAATGTTGCCGGCGTGGAGCACAAGCCAAAAGAAAGTATCCTAAATTCATAGAAGCCATCAGGTGTCATGAATGCCCTTTCCTCGCGGTTTCCTTCGTCTATTTCTATTTGCCAATAGCCGCTTCTTAGATCCATTGACGAGAAATAACGTGGATGCCGTAATCTATCGAGAGAATCGTCTATGCGGGGTAGCGGGTAAACGTCCGTCTTAGTTGCCTGGTTGAGTTTACGGTAGTCGACGCAGAAACGCCAGCTGCCACCCTTTTTTTTTTTTACTAACACTACCGGCGATGCCCAAGGACTCTTGGACGGGTGATTATATATATGTCATCTTGAAGCATTTTCTGCACTGGCTTTCTATGGCTTAACGGTGTCGCGCTGCCGCTCGGTACGGGTTTTGCCGTATGCTTCTGGCCGTTTCGTCTGTTTGGTTCAGCGGCGTTTGGCCAACCTTCGACGTCGAAGAGAAACAGTTCCGAAACTCATCAATAAGCTCGAAGAGTCTTTATTTCCGTGTAGGTAGCACGCTTGGACCGACATCAATGGACAAAGGCACGGTCGGTAGGCCGGCGGAAACGTCTTGTTCAACAGTCCTGCGGTTGGTAACCTCATTGAGCTCTTATACGTACCGACTTCCATACCTCTTGTAAGATGCCGGCGTTCAGGGTTAAAGTTTGACAGTGTTCTATAGCTAGCTGTGGGCGGGGTGTTTTACTTACTGGGGATTTCAATTCGCATCATGTTTCATGGTGTTTAAAGAGAGATTCATGTGGTAAGTGCTTGTGGAATTGGTCATTAGATAAGATCCTTTATTGTGTAAATTCTGGGGCAACTACATTTTTGCGTGGCCAAAATAATTCTGCAATTGATCTCCCATTCTCTAGTCGTAGTCTCTCGGTGTCTTCGTGGTCGACTGTTGATTACGCATATAATAGCGATCACATTCTGCTATTCTTTGAAATAATCCGCTCTATTACAGCAATGGATGAACAAGCTCGAACGTTCGTAAAACACATTACCTTCAAGAATGCCTTGCGATCTGTGATTTCGTCACTTTTTGAGGCGTCCAATGAACGAAAGAGGGAGATGTGGAGCCCTCGAAAAATCTAGCAAGCAGTCGGAATTTCGCAATTTGGTCTAATAATGGTTGCTCTTACAACCCTTGGTGCAATACTGACTGTTCACGCGATTATAAAAGTAGGAAAGCAGACTGGAAAAAGTTCTTATACAACCAGTGTCCAAAAAAATTGAAGTGATTATAAATTCTACAGAACTATATTTAATCATACAGTTTCTAAAGCAAAAGACGACTATGATTGCAATCATTTCGAATATCTTTCACAAGCGTGCGCTTTTCACTTTTCTTTGTGCCAGAAAGATTTTTTCGTATCCGAGTAAGATTGATTCGATGATTTCCACTGGTGATGAAATGACGCAGATATTAGAATAAATCGCAAAGGGTTTAGAATTCTGGTTCACGTCCTTGTTATCGCCATGTTCCAAGTTACGAATGCGGTCCGATGATTTTACTGAGATCACTAAGTTAGAACTGGCTACAGCAGTGGGAAGTGTGCCACATGTCGCCCCAGGTGCTGACGGAGTAACCTCAAAAATGTTAAAAATTTTATTCAAGGAGTTCCCAGATGATCTTTTAGACGTAGTAAATTATTCTATTCAATTTTCGTGGATACCTTCCAGTTGGAAACTCGCTAAAATTATTCCGATTCTTAAAAATTCACGCTACACGTTTGACAATATTGGACCAATTGCTCTAACTTCCAATTTGGTGAAATTATTAGAAGGAATCGTAAAATTTTGTCTTATAAAATTAGTAGAGGACGAAAACGCACTCAGCCCTTTCCCACTTGACTTTAGATCTGGCTGTTCCGTTTCGCACGCTCATGTGGACCTGGAAAGCCGTATAAAACTAGCACGACGCCAGAGACAAATTGCAGCTCTAGTAACTTTAGATATATCAAAACCTTATCTTAGTGTAGAACACAAAGATTTATTGAAGCGAATAATAAACCTTGATTTCCCAAAATACATAACAAAATGGTTTAGCGAGTTTCCAACTCACCGAGAATTTCATTGTTCATTGAAAAGGTATTCTTCAAATAGACTGTCGCGTGAGTTCAACAAGGATAATACATATAATATACAATACATATAAATCTAACCTACCACCTGCAGAACATACCTCAGGTGGACTCCGTAAAATACCTGGGCATACTACATGATAACCGGCTAAGTTGGCGCACGCACATTGAGTACATAAATAAAAAGGAGTGCGAGCGATTGGAATGCTAAGAAGGCCTTGCAGCAGTCGATCAGGAATGCGGAGAGACTTTCTTGTGATAATTTAAAAAATGTATATACGGCCAATTATGGAATTTGGATGTGTTCTATATTCAGGTGCGCCGGCATACAAATTACACCCCCTTGTTCTTCTGGAATGAGAAGATTTACGCCTATGCCTTGGTTTGCCAAAGTTCATTGCCAACAACGTATTATACCTATAAAAACATTTAGCATCTCTTTTGTGCAGATTTTGGTTACTAACGGTCCAAACATTCTTAAAGATGTATGAATTACCTATAAAATTACAAATAATTTTTATTTCCCAGCCTGCAATATTTTTTCAACCTTCCTGGCGTCGGTTCCACACTCTCTCAGGTCGTCTTCGTGCAGGCACTATTTGGTCATTTTGATGTACGATTATGCGAGATCTCTCCTATTTGCCGTGAGAGAGAGAATCTACAAATTGTTTTTGACGATATATATCCGAACAACGAAAAACACCTCTCTTACAATATATTAAATGGGCTATTACAAAATCGCTTATTGGAGTTAAAAACAAAAGTCGCCATAGCGACAGATGCATCGCAATCAGAAGCAAAAGGTGGAATTGGCATTTTCTCTTCCGCTTTTGTCTGGTCGTTATCTTTAAGACTTCCAGACTACATACCAATATTTCTAGCTGAGTTTCTGGCGGTTACATTGGCTCTACGAAAAGTGCACTCATCAAACTCGGAAGTTCGAATAGTAACGGATTCTTTGTCTTTATGTTCAGCTCTCACTGCAAATAGCGGCTGACAGATTTCACGTACATTTCAATGTCTTATACCTTCTCACTTAACCCTAATTAGATTTGTATAGGTGCCTGGTCACAAAGCATTAGTTATCAATGAATTAGCCGACAGCTTGTCGCGAGCTGCCCTTAATGGTCCAATCCTTCTGATTCTTCCTGTATCAGCTTTCACAATCGCAGCTAGGTTCCGGAGACAGGCCGTCATGCAAGACTCCTGGAACCTGCCATTAACAAATTTAACTGATAATCGACACCTCCTATACCTTGGAACAGACAGTTCTGCCGTAATAGAAAACTTGAAGTTCTCTTTACCCAATTCTGATATCGAATTCCTACATTAAACTATTATCTGCATCGATCGGGTCGGGCGCCCCCATCCTTGTGCTCATACTGTGGTGAAGACGAAACAACAGAACACTTCTTCCTGTCATGCCGCCGTTTTTGCTCATTAAGAAAACAAGCTTCAGAAGAGAAATTTCACAGTGCTGAATTGAATATTACGATTTCCGATATTGTATCTTTTCGTGCCTCTTCTCTGGGTCATTGTCATTGGCATGTTGGTGCAGCTGTTGTGGGGTATATAATTGAATCAGGACGATTTCCTTGCTAAATTCTAGAATTTTATCTGACTTCATTCCTTTAGCCATTCAAAATTTCTCAAAAGTGGTCCTTTTTAGACTCCGATATGTTTTTCTTTAATCATCCGATTCTTGGCCAATCCCCCATAGTGGGTGTGAGCCACTCTCGAAGGCAAGCAAGCAAGCAATCTTGGCTACTGTGCATCTCAGTGTAAATGGAGTGGAAACAGTCCTGCCTTGTGTCGTTTTGCGTAACATAATGCATAGGTTGGTACATAAAACTATTACAATAAACGTAAGATAAAGTAGCTTGAAACGTAAAAAAATGAATATACACGTAGGTGGCGTGCATTCATAATGAAACAATAGAACACATCACGGCAGTGAAAAAGGAAGGAAAAATAGGCATATTCTAGAGACTGGATGCTACTCACAAATTACCGTTCCCTTGGCAAGCTATTAAAGAATATATTTGTCTTCTCAATATGATTATTTTGCCCTACTATTATATTTTATCAGCTGAGGTCGTCAATAATTTGTTGCAAGTCTCACCTGGTGCGGCTGAACAAGAAATGTACTCTGAAAACCGCACGTTGCTGAGATATTCACGGTAGATGATCAGCCCTATCCTTTCTAATCTAGTAACTTAAACGCTTCTTCTAGGCATACAACGAGTAGCATTAAAGAGATTACTTCAGCTTGCCAATTTATTGATCAGTACTTTTGCACTTCTGAAAATTTAGGGTAGGTTTGCACTCTTTACAGCTTTTTGATAATATTTTCACCTATGCTTCGTCTACTGCTTGAATATTCAGTGTCTCTATGACTTCAGGTATCTATGCTGAATCAAACGGCTTCCTTTAATCTAGGCCGCCAATATTTCTCAACAATGAAAAGGAGAGATCACGGCGGCATGACAGGAAAAAGTGTTCCATTGTTTCGTCTTCACCACAGTATGAGCACAAGGAGGAGGGTGCGAAACCAGATCGATGTCTCAAGAACCAACTCGCGTAGAGAAGTTTAATTGAAGAAAAGTGCTTCGAGCCTAGTATTTAATGATACGCTGATAAAAACAATATATCTTTTTCATTGCCTTTAATAACAAGCCATTGCTATTCATTTTCATGAAATGTTTCACTGGCGAGGTATGATTCTTGAAATTCCGTTCGAAACTACGAAAAAAATTGGCATTATAATTTTCACGACTCAAAGTTGAGGCTTTGAAAATAGCATGTCGAAGGACCGCTTTCTTGAGCAGCACCTAAATTTTTCTCACTGTGATATAGCTAGTGGAGATGCACATCTCAGCACTACACAAAAACAATTCTATAGGGCACGGGTATGGAGACAAGAAAGGTTAAATATAACAATTTTCCCGGCGTAATCCTCTTGAAAGGCACACTGAGCGCCGCTGATATTTTTAATCGTAGCACACTTTTAAATTGCTCAAACATGCCGTTAAGTTCAAGACAACAAATGTCGAATCCTAACGCACTGTCTACATCAGAAGCAAATAGTAAAACAAAATGCGACAGAGAACAGGATGACGAAGACAATGTAGAAATAATGGTTGAGACGTTAACTAATGAAATTCCATAGGATGCAATTGAAGTCGCAGTTAGGGCATCGATATAGCAAGTAGGCGAGCTCTCCAAAGTAGCAAAGAATTTAACACGGAAACTATAAAGCATTAAAACATATATCTACAGATCGTAGATAAAATTTGATGAAGTGCTGAAGTTTATGAGCAGGAAGAAAAGTAGCATTCGAAAGTATAACATTGGCAATACTGACGAAGACGGAAAATTTGAGACAGCATAAAATCAGTATTCAAACTTCACATTGCGAAGAAGAGGCTGTAAAAGATAAGCAGGACATTTACATAAGAAATTTTGACTTTATCAACTGTATTGGGTAGCTCTCCTGTCGACCAGCAGTGGTTGAATCAGACAAGATGCTGCTTACTCGCTATTTCCCTCACCAAGTACCGGAGAACGCTTACCAAGTGTACGCTCGGAGCGCCTAACTCCGTTAACTCTAAGCGCTAACCTGGAGCGGAACCGGCAATTTTCTTCCAGGTTGCTGTTCAGGCTAAGCGCAGCGGTAACTACCTTTTCGCTTCCAGATGAGACATGAGTGGTCGTTGCTTCTGGTCTAATGTTCATTGCCGCGCGTGATGCCTGCCGTGGTGGAGTGACAGCTTGCAGTATGTTGGTTTACTCATGTGACATGGCTGCAGGTGCAGCAGCATGAACACTGAAGCGGCTTGACCCTTGGTTGGTGAACCTGGTAGTAGGAACCAAAGATGAGAACGTCATCGGTTGTTGTGGCTTTCGCGTGGTCACACCAGCGAATAATGCTGACAGGAGGCTCCGTGTGTACGTCCTGAGCTGTGTTCAAGTTTCTCATGGCGCTGTCAATCCCGCGGGCAACCCCAAGGGAGCCGTTCCCGCGTTTTGTCGCCAAAAAGCCAGTGACAGGTATGCAGCAGATGTGAGTGATAAGTGGCAGTGGTATAGTGATACCCTTGTTTGCTACGGTGGTGGAGGTGATATTGCAGCTGTGGCTCACTCTGATGGTCAGTACGTCGGTGCGTGAGTAGATAAGAGAGAGGTTAAGCGTGTCCGTTAATCGGGTAAGCGCAGGTGGACCGGGCGTTGGGGCGGACGCGTAAACGTGAGTGGCCTGTATGCTCCTGCCACCTGGTGACGCAGAGATCACACAAAAACAGCTAATTTTTCAGTAATCAAATGTATTCTACTTTGCTGCTGGTGTAAATTTTCGGCAGTGGCGTAATCGTGTTCCAGATAACCTGAGATGATTTTGAAGAAAAAGGCATCTGTTGAATACCAAAAAGGAAAAAGCGAAGAGGTTAAAGACTGACCCATGTATTCAATGTTCCAACTGTAGAAAGCACGACAAGCTTCTTTGAGCAACTACCGTAACTTGGCGCTGCCATTCCTACTACTGGTGTTCTGGTATGGTGGCCCTCGTTTCACAGAAATATGCTTTTGTATTTGGGCGTAGGCATGTGAGAGAGGGCGATCTTTCCTTCAATATGTAAAAAAAAGCTCAGCCATTGGAAATTAAATTAAATATCTTCAGATGCTTCATAGCCTCCCGACTGAATAGGTCCAGTCAATCAATCTATTTTTGTCTCTACAGATGTACAGACACCGGCGTCCTAAATGCAAACCAGCAGAACGCAGCACGCAGCTCGCCTCCTGTCTCGCACTTCCGACTGGACATGTGCGAGCTATATAGTCGGCGACCGCCTCGACGGTGGCCATACGTTGGGTCGCTGTATTGATTCAATGCTACACGCATACCAGTCGACAGTCATCATGATATAGGTTCCGCCGTTTTATGGCGGTAGCATTCTATGGGTACACTCCAGCCCTGTGGTGCACATAGTGCAGTTGCATGTAGCTGCTTCTGCAGCGTAGCGAACATACCGCGGCTGCTGGGGGTGGCACCCGCCTAACCTGGGTCACTGGGTAGTTCGTGGTCGGATGAGTAACGCAGTGGGCTACAGATCTCAGGGAGGGGAATTTGAAACCAACCACGACACCAACTTGGGTCACTGAGTGTGTGGCAATGGGTACATACGTGCCGCTCTTCAAACCACTTTCACGCCCATATGTGAAACTGTAGTGGATACTGGTGACTTAATCTCCCCGATCAATGAGTAAAGAGCAGTTGGTGCCTTGCACTGTCATGTTCGGAAAAATCAAAATTGGTGACTGAAAAGTCATAATCGGTCCTGTCTATGCACTTGACTAGTTCTCATTATGCTCCTTTCCTCGGAGCACACGCGCTGCCAGGCACGTGGACGTCGGATTGAGCAATATCCGTTTTATAACGGCCCCACCCAGGTTGTTCTTTCCGGGCCACCACGTGTAAATTTCACGATTTCTCCTTCTAGAAACAGTTGTATGAACTACATATCACCTTATTCACTATTTACAATGGAAAGTAAGTTTGTTTAAAACAATTATTGCCGTATGGTGTTTATATATATATAGTCGAAGAAACGAAGGAGCACACTTACGAAAATTGCGTGTGTGTGTGTGTGAAGAAAGACAGGGCGAATAAGATGAAAAGTCACGTTTGATCTTTCGGCCGGAGTCCGGCGTTAATCTAGAATGGTGTAACATACGTAAGGACAACTGTTTTATATGTGAATAATGTGAGCTGTTTAGAGGGTGTACTTTTTTAGCTACACCAATTAATAAAGAACACCTATGGCAGAAAGCATAATTCTAACTACTCATCTTAATTACTCGACGATGCAGCCATGACTTCACTAGAAATAGAAGTGCTGAATTGAAAAATTACCATAATTACGCAAATTACCTTTATGAATACTCACATTATGGCTCATATTTCAATCTACGAATTATAGGCGGTGAGCTCGCTGGCGTATCCAGTTAGAAATATTTTTGGGGACTGCACTAGTTTCGACATAGGCATGTGAGAGAGGGCGATCTTTCCTTCAATATGTAAAAAAATTTTTAGAAAGGTCCGACGAAATGCATTGGTGCTCCAGTGACCTTCGTGCTTGGATACATAAAACGGCGTTTTGTTACACAAAGTAATTGGAAGTGCGCTTTGACGGAAGCTATCTTAACTGAGAATTGCAGCGAAACGTTTGTCGGCTCTTCGCAGCCACGTATCACGGGTTGTGCAATGCTAGCCGTCACAATTATGTTTCTACTCTCGAGCGCTTCTGCGTTTAAAAAAGGCATTCCGCAAGTTTCGAATGACTAATGTTGTCGAAGTCTGTGGAAAATCGGCATATGTCGTATTTGTGACTGTTTGCTGAACATAAATCCGTGCTATCGATTCTGAGTCATGGGAGCGCCGTTTGACAGTAACATAGCACTAGATATGAACTATCCTTGGATTTCAGCGCAAATTACGGTAACACGCGGATGATATCAACAAACCACCATCTTTCATAACGCCGACTTTCTCAACCTAAGCTAGAATTTAGGACGTCAAAAGAAGCCATTCACTTGCCCAATTTACTGTCGACAGTTTTCCTCCCACTATACCAGAAGCTACTCTCCATCAAAGCCGAAGGAATGGTACGGATACACATTTTGTTCGCTTATGACCCGCATGATGCGCTATAACCTCCTCAGACCTGAGCACAACTATGGGATGTAATCGCTCTTCAAGACGGTTTTACAGCGGAGCTGTTTAAGCTTGAGGTTGGCCTGTATTAGCGTAGACCAGAAACTGCGCCTGGCGATGACGTTACCGCGCGTTGCCTAGCAACCACTTGGCACAGCTGCACCTTGCTTCACCGCCCCTTCGCACCTCCGTGCCGACCTGCTACGACCGCGCACCTGCTCCGTCTAGCCATGACGTCACTTCACGTCGCCTAGCAACCACATGTGCCTCGCTTCGCCTAGACATGTCAAAGTTTCACCAGGCCGTATCTTGAAGCGCGTCATGCGGCCAAGCGACGATCTGCGAGTGGGCGGCTAGCCAATCCCGAATCCCGTGCCGAAGCTGCAGCCGAGAAGAGGCGTCGTCGAGTCGAAGATCCCGAGTTTAGGAAACGAAAATGCGAGAGTCTTCGTTTGAGCATCCAGTGTCATCTGGATTGCGAACCTGGCTGTAGTTTGGTCGATCCCAAGCTCCGCTGTTTGCTCCAGCCTTGCACTAGTGCAAGCTGCGCTCATTTTTTATTGCCTACTGTTATGCTGTGAGCTTGAACAAGAATTCTTAAAATTTAAGTACCATGCTGGAAGCTGCGTCTCCATGTACGTGAAGAAATAACTTTCTCCATCATTTCCTCATGTTTGCTATGATGACAACTTTTAATTGCTTCAACGCAGAGATGAAGATGAAACTGCGCGTAGTACATGGCCTGATTGCTGCCGCGTCCCGTATTTTTGTGCAATCTCAGCGATTTCGAAACACACCTCAAGGTTGCTTTCGGCCATCTAGGACAACACAGAGGTGTACATCAAGTGAGTGTCAAATTTATCCAAAGCATATGACAGGCGTATGTGTAAACCATTTCTTTAATTGTTCGCATCCACCGCACTTCATACCCAGGATGAATATTTTGGTCAATGTATTCCGAGTCAATTTCGCAAAAATGTTGAAGGCAACGTGCACTGTATTACGCAAGGGACCTTTGGAGGATAAGCCAGCAGTGCGGCAAGTGGGGGAACAACCTTTCCACATTTGCTTCTTCTTTTTTTGTACTCTTTCTTAGAAATAAGGTGCTCTCATTGTTATTTCAAACTACCTGATGCTTGGCCAATCCCCCAGAGTGGGTATGTGTCAGTAACTCCAAGGCTCTACATCTACATCTACATATCAGGTGCTCATAAGGCAACGTGCGTCATTCCCTGTTCTCTTTTTTTATAGTGGCGCGTTGTATTTATGAAAAGCTAAAAAAAAGAAGTCACGTATCAAACAATAAAACGGGGAATGACGCATGTTGACTTAGTGGCTGATCGATCAACGCGTATAACAATAAGTAAAGATATAAACACGCGAGGATAATGTGATCCCCGAACGTCCGAAGGTGAACGAGGTCAGAGGGGCAAACATTTATCAATACTCAGCCGCGGTTATTTTCCGTTGCTGTCAGCGACGGAGTGTGAGCGTCTTCTCTTCGGTTACTGCGTTGATTTCTTAATGCGGTTTCTCGAGTTTGCTCCCTTTGGCATTTCTGGCAACTGAGGTGTATGCCTCCGGCACTTTCTGTCCTAAGTTCGTCGTAGCTTCAAATACCACTGTAATGGACAGCGCTATTCTGCGCAATAAAGAGTCATCAGTGCAAAACACTAATAGCAGCGCTAAATACGAAAATTGGGGTTTGAGCTTGGATGATGCTGGCGGATTCCTGTTAAGGATGCATGTTACGGTAGCATGCGTCTAAGTACATATGCGCATGCTGCCTCTGAAGCCATGATGCGTTCAAGGCGTCCGTCGGGCTCGCTAGTAATCAGTAGCTCCGCTTAACAAAAGACTTTGTAATATAATTTGTATGCACACGAGCTTGTGTGTGTGCTGCAGAACAGTTGCGGTCTGGGTCAGCTGATACAAATTCTTGGGGATTAAACCAGACAAAAGACGAAGAACACAGGAGATACGTGGCACACACAACGACTGGGCTTACAACTGTTGTTAGTCCAGTCGTTGTGTGTACCACGTCTCTCCTCTGTTCTTAGGCTTTTGACTGGCTTAATTCTCAGAAATGTGTGTGTGTGTGTGTGTGTGTGTGTGTGTGTGTGTGTGTGTGTGTGTGTGTGTGTGTGTGGTGTGTGTGTGTGTGTGTGTGTGTGTGTGTGTGTGTGTGTGTGTGTGTGTGTGTGTGTGCGTGCGTGCGTGTACTCGTGTTTCGACTGTTTATGAATTTACACAAAGCTTCGCTGTATGTAGATTCCAACTCGTTGGATCTGCTTCATTTTATTTCTTCAATATTGCTTTTATGCCATCACCCGCCGTGGTTGCTCAGCGGCTGTGGTGTTGGGCTGCTGAGCACGAGGTCGTGGGATTGAATCCCAGCCACGGCAGCCGCATTTCAATGGGGGCGAAATGGGAAAAGACCCGTGTACTTAGATTAAGGTACACGTTAAAGAACCCCAGGTGGTCGAAATTTTCGGAGTCCCCCGCTGCGGCGTGCCTCATATACAGATCGAGGTTTTGGCACGTTAAATTTTAGCCCATAATTTTTTATGGCGTCAGGAAATCTGGCTTCCTCGTGCTTTTCGGCGATAATCATGTATGTGCTCTAATTTTGGTTAACTAAAAACATATATTTCTCTATTTTTTGCGCATACATCAAGCTTTCAGCAATCTTTATGGTCAATCACGCCGGATACGAATTTTTCAAACGTCCCAGCTCAAGTTGATTAGACTACAACGTGCTGATTTTCTAATGTTGCGAACCGCTTATCGCACCGCAGCGGGTGATACGAACAATCGAGCCGCCATGTGATTCTCGACGGAGCCAGCGAGGAGCGCACCGGTAGCACCCGACACTCGCTGTTGTCAGGCCGCCCTACGTCACTCAAGCTTGATTCCACCCCACGCGGCACACGCTTCAGCTCAACGCTGGAGGCGCCCAGACGTGGCGTTGCGGGAACAGTAGGTCGAGGCGACAGCGTCGACAGAACCCTGCAGTTCAAAAGCGAGAAGCGGCGCACACGTCGTGCTCTGCGTTAGCATGAGCACAACGGCAACTTGAGGTAAACACAAGGTGACAACGCCACATGCCCCTATAGTTCTAAGCAGTGCTGCTCGTGGTCATTTCGTTTTCTCTGTTTATGTGTCTACACACGCGACACAACGCGTGTTTAATTATTTAGCATGCGTCCACTGCGTGCAATTCATGCTTTCACCAGAGATATGAGCCTTTAGGTTCGTGTAATATTCTAACATGTTGTCGCAATTCCAGTTTTGCCCTTATGGCGAATTTTGTTAATTCTTAAATAGATACATTATTAAATTGCGCAGTGGCCAGATTCGAACAGAAAACCTCTAGCACAAAAGCCCGATAGTGCAACCAGCGATTGACGCTTTCCCTCACAGCGGAGTGCGTCATAAACACATCGTACTTTTGGCATGTAAAAGCGAGGAAATCATTTAAAATTAGTTAACACATCAACATACGTGAAAATCTTGGCCGATCATGAAAATAGTAAAGTTGAAAAATGCAAGCTCAACCCGAAGACCGTCCAGTCTGAAATTGTGGGCCGATCCCGACAAGGGTGCAGTCCCAAAGTCCGACGCTTGTCCCACTCCCCCCACGCGAGGCGTTACGCGATACAGTGCGGTGAGCAGTGTCAGCGCCGCTATCTCACCCCAACTGCTCAAGAAGGCTTTGTCTTTCTTCGGCTTCAACTGGAGATTGAATCGTCCTCCAAATTTTCAAGCGAACCTTGCTCGAAGGCACAAATTTCGGTGGTGTCCACACGTGAAATAAACAATTCTACGGTCTTGTGCGAGACGTCTTTTAGAGGTGCATGGAAAGGCATTTTGTAGCCCTCTTGAATAGCTGTAGACCTTCTGGCCCATGTTGTCTGGTCTCAGATGGCTGCAAAACGTCTTGTGGTTAGTTGAATTCTAACTTATGCGACTATCCTCAGGGGCGTCGCCGTCATCGAATGCAATTTTGGCGTTTTACGTGCCCAAACTACGATTTGATTATGAGGCACGCCGTAGTGGGGGATTCGGAATTAACTTCAACACTACACGATCTTTAACGTGCCCTCAATGCACGGGACATGGGCGCTTTTGCATTTTGCCCCCATCGATATGCGGTTGCCGTGGCCGCGATTTGACCCCGCGAGCTCGTGCTTAGCAGCGGGGCACCATAGCCGCTAAACCACCGCGGCGAGTGCGTCAACATCATGCCATCCTCGTCATAACATGGTTGTTATGCCGTCGACGTCACGCTTTCGTTTTCCCATGGTCATTGATTCAGTAACGGCATCCCATTGTAACGGCAGCCATCGTCATACCACCTTCGTCGTTACATCGACGTCAATCGTTCGTCAATATACGTAATCATGCTGTCGCTATGCAACCATGTTTACGCTGCCGTAGTGATGACATCGTCTGTATTGCGTTGCCATCCGACAGTCGCCATGAGTAATCTGTGCTCCTACCGTCATCATCAAGCCGTGGAGATCGTCCAATCGTCATCATTCCATCTGCGTGCATAACCTACAGTCATACCGTTGTCGCCCCCCCCCCCCCCCCCCCCGTGGCCATCAGGCTATCGCCGTTATGCCTGCTTCGTTATACAGTGGTCTTCATGTCGTTGTCGTCATACACCAGTCGTCCTCGGATTGCCCTCATACTGTTGTATGTCATCATTGTCCTTGTGTCGTCTTCATACAGTCGTCATGCATGCGTTGTCATACCGTAGGTTCAGATGGCGTTGGGGTTGTTTCATAGCCATCATTCTTACTTGGTCATCCGTCTCTCATCATTGCGTCATCCGTCTCTCATCGTCATCCCGTCGTTCGTCATACCGTTGTTATGCTGTCGTCCTCGCGCAATCGTGGTCGCATAGGCTTCGTGATACAGTCCTCGTGACGCCATTGTCAGCATATTTTCGGCTTCATCCCATTGTCCTCACAACCTTCGTCATACCGTTGTCATGCTCTCGTCGTCATTGCGACGAGAGCCTCAATGATGATACAATGACAGCATAAAGTCGTCGTCGTGCATTCATTATCGTACCATCATTGCGAAGCCTTCTTAGTCACGAAGCCATCACCGTCACGCAGTCTTTTTACTATCGTCGTCGCATCATTAGCGGCGTCACATTCCGTTGTCCACAAACCGCCTTCTTCGATCCATCAACGTCATTAATTTTCGCCATCCTATGGTAAATGTCGGCGTCGTCAGGCTGTGATCGTTATACCATCATCATTTAACAATGGTCATTTCAGTGCTGTAATGCTGCTGTCGTCAAACCGACGTCGTCGCTCCGTCGAAATCATTTCTTAGTTGTCAGTGCGTGGGCGTCATACGGTCATCTTCATGCCACCATGCTCATGGTGACCTTGACAAGCTAGTGTCATAGAAATGTGAGTGCATATCAGAATAATAATTACAGATATTAAATAAACTGTAATTCGTAAATACGGTGTGTCACTACATTTCGCGATCGCTAATCGGGTTACCGTCGACAGTTATCGTGCGAGGAGTTGTGCCGTTAATTCTTGTTTAAAAAATTAAATTATGGCGTTGTACGTGACAAAACCATGATTATGAGGCACGCCGTAGTTGGGGACTCCGGAAATTTGGACCACCTGGGGTTCTTTAACTCGCACCTAAATCTAAGTACATGGGTGTTTTCGCGTTTCGCCCCCATCGAAATGCGGCCGCCGTGTAATTTTTGTTTCGTGTTTACAGTGGTTATATATATTGTTACGGAAGAATAGGAGGAAAGAAAAGAAGAAGATCGAGAGACACTGGCTGCTTCGTGTTGTTGCTGGTCAGCTATCTTGACCGCACTAACTCTACTTGTGTATATAGTGTAAATACATCCAGCCTATACTCCCAACATCCCCGTAACATATTGGTGGAGGTGCTGGGTACCAAGGCTGGAAACGGAGCTCCGCAGTGGACGTCGCATCACTGTCCCCACTATGACTGACGGTGAGCACGCAGGATCAACGTCGTTGCCGCCTTCAACGTCAACGTCACCGTCGCCAGCTACGTCGTCGTACCCATTGGTTGTGGCTGTACAAGCCAAGGATCCCGGAACTTCCTGTGGGACCGATGGCGCCGACGTTGAAGAGTGGCTGGCTATGTACGAACGCGTGAGTGGAGTCAGCAGATGGGACCCAACCCTTATGCTAGCTAACGTATTGTTATACCTAAGAGGCACGGCAAAGGTGTGGTACGAAAACCACGAAGAGGAGCTGGCAGAGGAGATGCAAAGAGAAGTTAAAAGAGTTGTTTGGCCAACCAGCCGGCCGTAAAATTGCCGCAAAGCAGGAACTCGCCTCCCGTGCCCAAACCCCCACAGAGTCCTATGTTTCGTATATCCAGGACGTGCTGGCGCTTTCTCGTAAAGCCGATCACGACATGACTGAAGCTGAGAAGGTGGGGCACGTGCTGAAAGGAATCGCTGACGATGCCTTCAATCTGCTTATGTGCAAAGGCTGTTCTTCAGTTGATGCTATCATAAAAGAGGGCCGACAATTCGAGCAGGTCAAAAGCCGCCGCGTCCTGCAACCATTCGCCAGACTTCCAAATACTGCCGCAACGTCGACGTGCGAAGATCAGCCCACACAGCAGCATGCGTCGCCATCAGAGGACGTGGTGCGAATCGTCCGACGTGAACTGGAAGCGATGGCGCCCGCAGCTTTCTGTTCGCGTCGCCCTGACGCTACCCCTTTTTCAGTTCCCCTCGTTCAAGCCATCGTTCGCCAGGAACTTGAAAGCATGGGTTTACATTCTGTCTGTGCTGTCGCCAACCCCAGAGCCAACGAACGCCCTTCTACTCTGTATGATCCACCGCGACGCTTCCCTCCGCGTTATCGCAACCCGACTGAGTGGAGAACTGCGGACGACCAGCCGATATGTTTCACCTGTCGCCGTATTGGTCATGTCACCCGATACTGTCGCAACTCGTGGCCCTCAACACCTCGCACGCCGACCAACCTGAACCGTTTTTATGGAAATTCCCGCCGTGTTTCGCCCTCCGCCGAGTCTAACAGTGCCGACAACTCTGCCATGAACACGTGGTACAGACGCTCATCATCGCCTCGCGGACACCAGTCTCGTTCACCACAAACACGTCGGCCATCTTCCCGTTCGCCGCAGCCACGTCGCCTTTCGTCCCCTGTGGCTTTCGACCGCGTTATTTCGGAAAACTAAGCACTGCAGCCCTCGGAGGTGGTGCTGCATTGACAAATACTGCAGCAAATCATCTGTCTGTGCCCACAAAAAGAAGTATAATTGACGTTAAAGTAGACCGCGTACCTGTCAAAGCACTCGTCGACACTGGAGCCCACGTATCTGTCATGAGTGCTAGCCTACGTAGACGTTTAAAGAAGGTCCTCACCCCAGCAACTGCACAAGTGCTTCATGTAGCCGACGGTGGCGTGCTGGTTGTTCTCGGAATGTGTACTGTGCGTTTAAGTATAGCCGGCCGCCCTACTTCTGTTCTCTTTGCTGTGATCGACAACTGCCCTCACGACGTTATCCTTGGGTTGGACTTTTTGTCCAACCATTATGCTCTCATCGACTGCGCAACCGGCGTCATTCAGCTGGAACTGCCTCAACTCGCCGATGCTCCAAGCACCGCGCCAACGCGCCTGTGCTCGCTTCAAGATGTGCATCTGTCATCCCAGGCAGTCACTTACGTCGCTTTGACCGCACAGCCACAGGTTCCTGACGGTGACTATGTGCTTCGCCCCATCGTCGACGTGCTTTTGAACCGAAACGTTGCTGCTCCGCATACGCTGATCGCGGTTACGAATAATGACGTCGTTCTCCCGCTTCTGAACGTCAGCCTGTGCCCTCAAGTGCTTCCGGCCGGCATGTTCTTGGCCAGCATTTCTAGTACGTCCGAATTTGACATTGAGAGTATGAATGCCGAGAGTGGATTATTAGCACCAATTGCAGCTCACAGCTCTGGTTCTTTCACGGATGACTTGGCCAAAATGATTGCACCTGACCTCACCTCTGCTCAGACTAAGGACTTCCGTCTCCTGCTAGAATCGTACAGTGACATCTTTGATTTCGGCGACCGCCCTTTCGGCCAAACATCTGTTGTTTACCACCGTATAAACATTGGAGACATGAATCCTTTTCTTCGGCGTCCCTATCGTGTATCACATGCTGAACGTAGAGTAATCCAATCAGAAGTGGACAAAATGCTCCGGAAAGGGGTCATCGAGCCATCAGCCAGTCCTTGGGCTTCGCCAGTCGTCCTTGTAAAGAAAAAGGATGGTACCTGGCGTTTTTGCGTCGACTATCACCATTTAAACAAGATCACGCGAAAAGACGTCTACCCATTACCACGCATCGATGACAGCTTGGACTGCTTACACGGAGCTACATACTTCTCGTCCATTGATCTTCGATCCGGCTACTGGCAGATTTCTGTTGATGAAATGTACCGCGAGAAGACTGCCTTCATAACACCTGATGGTTTATATCAGTTCAAAGTGATGCCCTTTGGCCTATGCAATGCTCCTGCGACATTTGAACGAATGATGGACTCTCTTCTGCGAGGCTACAAATGGACCACCTGTCTTTGTTATCTTGACGACGTTATTGTTTTTTCTCCCACGTTCAGCAGCCACCTTACGTGACTCGCTGCAATTCTTGCGGTCTTCCGAAAAGCCGGCCTTCAGCTGAACTCAACGAAATGTCAATTCGGGCGCCGTCAGATTACCGTGTTGGGACATCTCGTTAACGCAACCGGTGTGCAACCAGATCCCGATAAAGTTCGCGCCGTTCGCAGTTTCCCTGTGCCTCGTTCTGCTTCTGACGTGCGCTGCTTCGTCGGCCTGTGTTCTTACTTTCGGCGTTTCGTCAAAAACTTCGCCGACGTTGCTCGCCCTTTTACAGATCTTCTCAAGAAGAATACGCCTTTCTCATAGGGCCCGGAGCAGGCTCACGTGTTTGCCGCTCTCATCGGTTTTCTGACCACCCCTCCCATACTTGCCCACTTTGATCCATCTGCACCGACCGAAGTCCACACTGACGCCAGCGGCCACGGCATCGGTGCTGTTCTCGACCAGCACCAGAATGGTACCGAGTGCGTGATAGCTTACGCCAGCCGCCTGCTGTCACCTTCTGAGAGGCATTACTCCATCACCGAGCGTGAGTGCTTGGCTTTAGTGTGGGCTGTCGCCAAGTTCCGGCCATATTTGTACGGCCGCACGTTTTCGGTCATTACAGACCATCATGCCCTCTGCTGGCTGTCTTCCCTCCGGGACCCGACAGGACGGCTTGGTCGCTGGGCTTTGTGGCTCCAGGAATTTTCTTTTATTGCCATCTACAAGTCTGGACGTCTGCACAAGGACGCTGACTGCCTCTCTCGTCATCCCGTGGATCCTCCTGATCCTGTTGCGCATGATCCGGAGACCTGCGTGTTGGCTTTCACTGACATGTGCGACATGCGCGCAGAACAACATCGCGACGAGTCCTTGCAGGCCATCATCACCGGAGTGCAATCTGGCAGCACCGACAGCCCGTGACGCATGCTCATGCTGCACGACGGCATCCTCTACCGCCGCAATATCAACCCTGAGGGCCCTGAGTTTCTCCTTGTCCTTCCTCGTCATCTACGATCCGTCGTTCTCGAGCAACTTCACGATGTACCAACGGCGGGACACCTTGGAGTTTTGCGCACATACGACCGCGTACAACGCCGGTTCTTCTGTCCGAGACTCTACCGCTCTGTGCGTCGTTACGTCGCAACTTGCGAATTGTGTCAGCGCCGGAAAAAACCTCCCCTGCCACCTGTCGGACGACTCCATCCAATTGAAGTTCCCTCTGAACCTTTCTATCGCGTAGGCCTTGACCTGCTTGGCCCTTTTCCGACGACGACTCGAGGGAATAAGTGGATCGCCGTCGCTACCGATTACGCGACACGCTACGCGATAACCAAGGCGTTGCCGACTAGTTGCGCAACTGACGTCGCAGATTTTCTCCTCCATGACGTCATCCTCCACCACGGTGCACCTCGACAGTTACTAACCGACCGCTCCCGCTCGTTCTTGTGCCGAGTTGTTGACGACCTCCTCCGCTCTTGTGCCACAGAGCATAAGCTGTCCACCGCCTACCACCCACAAACGAACGGTCTTACGGAACGTCTCAACCGAACACTCACAGAGATGATGTCGATGTACGTCTCCAATGATCACCGCGACTGGGATGCCACGCTGGCCTACGTGACATTCGCGTATAACTCGTCCAGACATGACACCGCAGGATATTCACCCTTTTATTTTTTGTATGGTCGCGACCCCACATTGCCATTTGACACCATCCTACCTTCTGTGCCACGTGTTACAACTGAGTACGCTCCTGAAGTCATCGATCGCGCTCACATGGCGCGTCAAGTCGCCCTCGTCTATTGGCATCGCAGGATATACAAAAAGAGCAGTACGATCGCCGCCATCGCGACGTTAAGTTCGCCCCAGGTGCTTGGGTGCTCCTCTGGTCACCATGTCGTCGTGTCGGTCTTTCCCAGAAGCTTCTCTCTCGCTACACAGGGCCTTATGAAGTGCTACGTCAGGTTAACGACGTCAATTATGAGATCTCGCCGTTACAGATTGATCCGTCCTCACGTCCGACGCCAGTTGACATCGTGCCCGTTTCGCGGTTGAAGCCATACTTCGCTCGCAGTTATTCGCCTGACATGCGCCGAGACGGCGCTTCAGCACCCGGGGGTCCAGTTACGGAAGAATAGGAGGAAAGAAAAGAAGAAGATCGAGAGACACTGGCTGCTTCGTGTTGTTGCTGGTCAGCTATCTTGACCGCACTAACTCTACTTGTGTATATATTGTAAATACATCCAGCCTATACTCCCAACATCCCCGTAACAATATCAATATATTAGCGATGCATTTATTTTACTTTCTTCAAGGGAAGCTTCAACTAGCCTACGATATTTATTGCAAGCTTATCTCGACACCAGTAACGAGTCCTAAAGGATCGTTCTTCTCACGCACAAGTCCTCAATTCCAAAACTTAAATGTGGAATGTCGCATTATATAAATAAACTTGAGTCAGTCGCTCTACTGCGCACGGTAGGTGCACAATTCCAGACGTGACAATTGTGTTTCTATTCTCGTGCGCTTCTGCGTTTTAAAATAACTTTCTGCCTCCATTCCACCCTGTGAAAGTGGATGTACAGCGAAGCTGTTGCCGACGTTACACAAGCGCCACCACCACAAAGCTTCAAACCGTCGAGATCAATGTAGCGCCTACAACCTCGTTCCCGCCCTTTTCGTTGGTGCTTCCATGCGTGTTACGGCGTCCATACGGTTGCGCGTAACACGCGTTTGCGAAGTGAACGTCAGTTATTTTTTTATAGTGTTGCCCTAATGTCGGTTACGGTCGCAGCACACTCTGCGCGACCTACGCAACGGACCGAGCGTCCAGTCATCAAGGACAGCTAGATACATTATTTGCACAAGTTCGTCACGAGCGCACTCAGGTGTGTCGGAGTGCGTGCGTGACGCGCCCTCCGCGCGTGAAAATAAAACAGGGAATGACGCATGTTGCCTTAGGGGCTGATCGATCAACGCGTATAACAATAAGTACCGATATAAACAACCGAGAAAAATGTGATCACCGAATGTCCGCAGGTGAACTATGTTCGATGGGCGAACGTTTATTATTCAGCCGCGGTTATTTTCGGTTGCTGTCAGCGACGGAATGTGGGTGTCTTCTCTTCGCTTACTGCGTTGACTTCTTAATGCGGTTTCTCGAGTTTGCTCCCTTTGGCATTTCTCGCAACCGAGGTGTATGCGTCCGGCACTTTCTGCCCTAAGTTCGTTGTAGAATCAAATACCACCGTAATGGAAAGCACTATTATGCGCAATAAAGCGCCATCAGTGCAAGACACTAAAAGCAGTGGTAAATACGAAATTTCTGGTTCGAGCTTGGAAGATGCTGGCGGATTCCTGTTAAGGATGCATGCTAAGGGAGCATGCGCATAAGTACTAATTCGCCTGCCGCCTCTCAAACCGTGATGCGTTCAAGGTGTCCCTCGGGCTCGCTAGCATTCAGTTAACTACGCTTACAAAAGACTTGGTAAAATAATTTGTATGCGCACGCGCTTCTGTGCGTGTTGCAGAAGAGTTGCGATCTGGGTCAAAAGGCGAAGAACACAGGAGATACGTGGCACACACAACGACTGGGCTTACATCTGTTGCTGGTCCAGTCATGCGCAGACTTTTCCGGATCAACGGAAGATATCGTGAGCCTGTGGTAGAGTAGTTCTTGTTGTATAGAAGTGTGCAAAACGATTGGTTGTTGATTTCTTTTTGGCAGCAAGCAGTTGTTTTAAAGTATCGGTCGGGGGTTGTGCTGCTCAGTCTTAAAGGTATTCATATTAGGAAATGCTGGCTCCACGGATGTGATGTGGTAGTCGAAGTTGTCCGCGTCACAGTCCGTCGTGGGAAGTGGTAGCCGCGAAAGGCAGACTGTCGGCGTGCCGTCGACCGCTTTTATGGCAAACGGTCAAGTCTGAATCCTGTAGACGGAGTGTCCAACGTGCAAGCCTACCAGATGAATCACGCAGATTGGCAAGCCAGCACAAAGAATGATTGTCTGTGACGATTGTGAAGAGGCGTCCGTACAGGTATGTCTGAAAGTGCTAGACTCCGAAAATCACCACGAGACATTCCTGTTCTGTGACGGTGTAGTTGTTCTCCGACTTGCTTAGAGAGCGACTCGCGTACGCTACGACGTGCTCTTTGGTGTCGAAGCATTGAATAAGAGCAGCGCCGACACCAATACCGCTAGTATCTGTAGTTCAGTCGGAGCCAAAGGATCGAAGTGTTTGAGAACTGGATGGGACGTCAAACGGAACTTCAGTTAACGAAAAGCAGACGCACATTCTGGTGTCCAGTCAAATCGAGTGCCTTTCTGAAGCAGACGCGTCAGCGGATGGGTGAGATGAGCAAATTGGGGAATAAACCAACGGCAGTATGAGCAAAGGCCCAAGAAGATTCGTAGCTCTTTTACTGAGTGAGGTTCCTTAAAGGCTTCGACCGCAGTCGTTTTCGCTGGATCAGGTCGTACGCCCTCCTTGTTCATTAGGTGACCTAGAACCAGTGTTTGGAATTCTTCAAAGATATTTCTTGGAGTTCGCGACTAAGCGGGCTTTGCCTAGACACTCAGCACAACATTGAACCGTGCGTTCTGTTGACAAAACGTTCGTCCGAAAATCACGACATCATGCTAAAAATTGACAGTCGCTTTAGCATACCCCAACCAGGGTGTAGCCGAAAGCCAGCAATCTCAAGATACATTGATTAAAGCACTTGACGTTCTCATTCGAATGCTTTGTCACTTCTTACTACTTTTTTCCGACCAGAGGTCACGGGTATGAGTACCTTAATTGACGCTAACTTAATTACTTGTGCCTGAAGTAACCTCGCCTTAATTAACACAAAAGGTCGTGGATTCGACTCCGGCCAAACGTCCGGGTGTGACTCCCACCAAAGGTCGTCCGTTGGAGTGCCTTAAATAAATCTATATTCATTAACTTTCTTAATTAAATGCTTTAGCACCAAAGGTAGTCAGGTTCGACACCCACAGAAGGTCGTGGGTTCGATTGTCTGAATTAACTGCATCTTATTTAACACGATGACGATGGTGACCCGCGCACTATCAAAGTTGTTGCGTGAGCGTTGCTTGCTTACTCATGGAAGACGGTGACGATGGTGATCCGCACACCATCGAAATTGTGGCGTCAGCGTTTGCACATAGGTAAGACACAATGCCTGTTGGTGTAGTAAACAACGGTTTTATCAGTGTTCGGTTCCGGCTGTTCCTTATCCATGAAGGAGAGCAAGATGGACACGTTCTGCTACGCGCCAGGCTGTAGTACCGGCTACCCTTGCCATGGGGAGCATCAAGGACGCACGTTGTCGCTCTTTAGAGCCCCAAAGAAGGAGAATCTCAGAAATGCATGGCAAACAACCTGTGCCGTAAGGACACGCCTTTCTCACAGACGTCGATGTCTGCGAGAAGCTCTTCGAGCCGAATCTTATTTTACGTTATTATGTGCACGCAGTTAACGGATAGTTTACCTGGCATTGCTTTTCTTTTAATGTGCGCATTTAATACAAGCTTCGTATAAGTACGGCGAAGCTCGCTGCTGCACGCTATCTGTGAAGCGAGATAAGCTAACATTATTGCGGCGCTACGGCCGTCTCAACTCTTTCTCTCTAGAGACACTGAAAAGGGAGCCTATACAGTGACTATATTTCTCTAGTTTCCCTTACGCCCCCTTTCGGAGCCCTTTCTACAACAAAAAGTACTAGTCGAGGCTAATAAATTGTCGAATGAAGACATGTGGATATGGCTGTAAACCACTGGCGACCGTAATTGAAAAGCTCGTAGTGGTGAGCGAAGCTGTCACTGCACGTAAGTGCTGCAGTTGACTGCGCGAGTAATCTACTTTTTTTCATTACTCTTAATTCTTACATGCATTACCATATGGCCCGCTTACCCATGCGAATAACTTTGTTTTCTATCTCTACGTCTGCGTCTGAGATCATTTTGCGCGTTTCCACGCACGCACAGTCCCACATTACCGTTCCCGAACTATATTATAACACCGGAACTAGGCCGCGCTGATGCCGTTCGACACATGGTTTTTGCATTATCTTGCTGCACCAGCACAAAGACAACGCATAAAAATGAGTAAATTTTACGCCGTACCGCAGCATTGAAGTTAAATAGCCTCCAAGTATCTTGCGTAGAAACTGAAGGCAAAAAACCACACCGGGCAGCAGACGCCCCTCGCTTTCCGCGCGCTTCCCGAGCGCAGAAAGCCCACGGGTCCGGCACAGCAGCGGCACGGCGCGGCAGTTCCCCGCAAAAGCCTCATGCGGAAGCCTGCGCTTTGGACACTCCCAGTATGCTAGGTCACTGTAACGTGGAGGTGCGCCACAATGGACTACGGCAGTGGCAGGGAGTGGTGGCGTCAAAGCCAATCAGATAAGGCCACATTAGCGAGACATCCACGCTGGGTTGAAGGGACCGTGCACGGCCTCCGATATTTGCACACGCCTGCTGGTTTTGAAAATCAGAAGGCGCTCAAATCTCGGAGGCTATTAACCGTGGAAGTGACAGCAGGAAGGTGTTGCAATGTGAACGCAGAAATTAGTGCACTTTTTTTTTGACAGGCGTGTAAAAAAAATGTTCATTCGCAACTGTGGCTGTGCTAAAATAGTACCGCACTTCGTGCCTTGCTTTGTCTAGCCATTGCCTTTCGTTATCCTATGGTGTAGCTTAAAGATATCAAAAATATGACAGCGCACCCTTCTCGATCTCGAAGGCCTCTAGGTCGCTTCTCAAAGCAACAGTAGCGGCACCTACTTGAAATACTTGGCCCGTGTCGATGCTGAAGCTTGCGCCGATCGCTGTGCACATTGCTGCCACTCAGTAGAGGTACGTGCTGAGACAAAGATGTAGTCACCCTAACCGCGGCTCACGAAGATGCAGAATGTTACAGATTACAGCCGTTTCTGCTCTGGTAAAATTTCGTGCAAATGAGCGCGTTTTCACGGGATGCGGAACTGAGAGTAGGTCTAGTTGAACAAGACAGCAAAACGAGAGAGCAAACGCCTTGGAGGTGGGCAAGTAGTTTCATGATTTAGTTGTTGTGCAAAGGGAATGGCCAATTTCATATGGATGTTCTGATCGGGAGGAGTAAAATGGTTCAGAACTTCGCATTTCATCTTCTGCTTGAAATAAATTTTCAAGATGAGGTAGTCGCAATACTTTTCGGTGCAGTCAGAGCAACGGAACATTCACAGATGATGCAATAGAAACGATACGATAATTTGGGCAAAATAAAGCCGGTGCTATGGATCTCAACCAATTTTAGAATACTGCTAACATAATGTGCAACCCGTGCTCAGTTTGCATACCTCAATTTAGTATGACGAAATGTTATATAAATAATTTCACCGTGGGCAAACTTAATATGAAATTCTTACATTGTGGATAGGCAGGATACAGAAAAAATTAAATGGTTTCCTCAAAACTGCATGCACAACAGATCCCTTCAGATAAGAACTGCGACGTGACTGGTAGAAAGTAATGAGCGAATGTGAAAATAGGTGCAATACATTAGTACTTGCAGTTTTCAAGCCTAAGTTGTAGTTTTTTCGCTCAGCGAACGATTGCTGACTGTAACTCATACAGTCGCCAATCGTGGAACAACTTAGTACCCAGTTTTGTCGTGAAAATACATAAAGAGCACCATAATTATTAGTGTACAATAACAAATGTCGATGCAATTTAATAATATAGGGCAGCGTATGGGAAATGGTTTGTGCACCAACATCAGGATGACATCGATACCCTAGAGTGAGCACCTCATACGCTCAAACAACGAGCTGGCACAAGCTCCTCAAAACGGGCTCGTGCGGCTTTTTTACTTGCTTGAATAGTAGAAGGGTGTTAATGATGTCAAAGCACCCTAATTTCCGTTAGGTGTTTCTTTCACGCGCAATACCGTTTTTCCACCTCAAAAATAATAAAAGGGTGCGCTAAAGGTGTTCCGCTCACCAGCACACCTATTTTCAAAATTCTAGAAATATGAAGGGTGTAAAAAGGGTGTTTTAATATTATATCCAGCCATGAGGGTGTAATTATCCTTAGAGTGCACGCTATCCAACATGCAGTTGAAGTGCAGTAAAGGAATATTGACTCCAACGCTTCTGCCATTCCCCTTACGCGAGTAGTGACGCAATAAATTGCAGTGTACAATGCCTCCTCCCTTACCTAACTACCCACTCGCTCAGGAAGACTGTTGTTCTTCGACTTTAACTCAAGGTCGAGTCGCTTTTTTTTTTTTTTGTACAGCGAAGTTGTCAGCCTCTATAGTTGGTCGGCATTTTTCGTGTCCGCGTCTCTTAGCACAAATGTGGGCCGATCCCGGAGGGGCACATCGTGCACTAAAAGCCAGCAGTGCCGCAAGTGAGGGGAACAACCTTTCCACGCTGGCTTCTTCTAATTCGAAGGGATGACGTGCCCCATTACCCGAAAATTCGGCGGCGTCATCGGCAGTGTGACCGAGCCATGGTAGCAAAAATGGCCGACGGCGCAAAAAAAGTAAAGGCACGGCAACAACGCTTGGATTGACGTCAACATTCTCAGAGAGGTTCCTATAAAGAAAGTGAATTAATGACTTTGAAAAGAACTATCGATACATTTCAGTTTCAGTGGGTATCAAACCCAGGCCTCCGGGGTGCGAGGTGAGCGCACTTCCCCTACGCCACGGCAACTGCACGGCTGACTAAAGGTGTGTCTAGTGCGTATGTGATTGCGCACGTCACGTCGCAGACATCTGGTTGACTAAAGGTTTCCACGAAGGTACTATAATGCTTTCGCATTCCCCCACGTAAGCAATCTTAAGTGTCTCTGCAGAATAATGTTTATATTTACCGTTTGATAAAAAGAAGCTCCCACACATAAAAAAATATAAAACACGGAATGACGCACGGTGCCTTAGGAGCTGATCGAACAACGCGTACAGGAATAAGTACCGATATAAACACTTGCGGAAATTTATGGTCACTGAGTGTCCGCAGATGAACGAAGTTCGAGGTGCAATCTTTTATCAATACTCGGCCGCGGTTGTTCCGGTTGTTGTCAGCCACGGAATGTGGGCCTCTTGTCTTCGCTTACTACGTTGCTTTCTTAATGCGATTTCTTGAGTTTGCTCGCTTTGGCATTTCTTGCAACCCAGGTGCATGCCTCCGGCACTTTTTTCCTAAATTTGTGGGAGCTTCAAATACCACCGTAATGGACAGCGCTATTCCGCTCAATATGGCGCCATCGGCCCAAAACAGTACCAGCAGCCGCAAATACGAAAATTGTGGCTTGAGCTTGGAAGCTGCTGGCGGATGCCTGTTCGGCCTTTCTATGTGCTGTTTCCAGCCGCGTGATAATGACTATGCAGGATAACTGCGAGGCAGGAAGTGTCTTTATTTGAAAAAAGAACACCCAAGACATGTCATAGGTGCTTTTTACAACGTCTTTGCAATCTCTGTTTCACGAGCCCACACAAGATTCCCCTTTGCACAATACTACTTAATTTTTAAAAGCGAAGCTTTTCTTTGAGATCCTCGCTGTGTTTCGTGACCGTGGCTGCGTCCTGGCTGTTGCCAAATAGTCCAACCAATCACAGCGGAGTATGCGCGCTGCGCATTCCACCGGGTGCCTTGTCATGCCACCAGATGACGCTCGCCTTCGCGCATCCGCGAAGCGCATGCATGATTACCGGAGCGTATCATAACGTGCACGGCAACATTTTCTTGGATATTCTGGAAGGGGAAGGCTTAGGCAACGGCTGTATACAGCGTTTGAGGCACCTTTACCTATGAAATACGGTTTGCGTTGAATGGGAACGGATCTGCGGGTGAGGAGAAAGTGCATGCCCAATGGACTGAGATAGGGGTGTCCTTTATCTCCACTGCTGTTTATGATGTACAGCCTCCCGCATTTTTAGCTATATCGCGCGAGAACACTGTAAAATGCTCCTGCATAGTTCTGAAGCCATTCGACTTATGGTGAAGCTGTTATTTTTTAAATAAATAAATAAATAAAATAGTCCAGTGGCCAGATTCGAACAGAGAACCTGTAGCACAGAAGGCCGATACTGTATAACCAATATGCCAAGACGATGGCATAGTCTTGAATCCGTAGAGTCCAACGTGCAAGGCACCCTGATGGGTCCTGCAATAATGACAATCAAGACAGCGCGTGGTGGCTGTGACAATGTCGAAGGCACGGGTAATAAATATGGACGAAACTTGCCGAGCGCGCAAATTATTGGCAGTGCGACGAGGTTTATTGTCTTCGAAAACGTTGTAAGAACGCCAGGTACAGGTAGGCACTGCAAGGGCTGTTTGTAGCACGGGGTTCTCTCGCGATCACGGCACGGTCCTTCGTCTTCCTCTTCAGTCGGCACATACCCAGGGGCGCCTCTGCTTCATTACAATGCCCCGGGAGCGAAGCATAGCCACCCTGGCGACTCAGGGCGCAGAGAAGATGAGTGGATCGTAATACGGTTTCAGGCGGTTGACATGTACTGTCTCTCGCCCACGACGACGCAGGTCTGGTGACGCTGTGAGTGGCTCAACGATGTAGTTGACCGGTGAAGTGGCATTGATGATACGGTACGGACCGTGATAACGCGCCAGGAGTTTGGAAGAGAGGCCAGGAATGTGGGCTGGTACCCAAAGCCAAACAAGCGAACCGGGAGCAAAGCTGGGTGGTGGTTGATGAGTATGGTCATGTCGTGTCTTTTGACGTTCTTGAGTCTCGCTAGTGAGGGAACGTGCCAGCTGACGGCAATCTTCAGCATACTTGGCGACTTCGGAAAGTGGAGTGTACTCTGCGGCATCAGGTTGGTACGGCAGTATGGTGTCCAAAGGGCAGGAAGGTTCTCGGCCATACACAAGGAAAAACGGGGAAAAGCCGGTAGTCGCTTGCGTCGCGGTGTTGTATGCGAACGTGACAAAGGGGAGTACGGTGTCCCAGTTGGAGTCGTCGGATGAAATATACATCCGCAACATGTCGCCAAGTGTGCGATTGAACCGTTCGGTCAGGCCGTTGGTTTGGGGATGGTATGCGGTCGATTTTCGGTGAATGATCCTGCACTCCGTGAGGAGGGCTTCGACACCCTCCGATAAGAAGACACGGCCCCTATCACTCAGTAGTTCTCGGGGAGCACAGTGGCGCAGAACAAAATTGCGAAGGATGAAAAACCCAACTTCACGGGCGGTCGCTGCCGGCAGAGCTGCAGTCTCAGCGTAGCGAGTAAGATGATCTACGCCGACAATAATCCACCGATTTCCACACCCGCTGCATGGAAGCGGGCCGTAGAGGTCGATGCCGACGCGGTCGAACGGACGAGCCGGGCATGGTAGCGGCTGCAACGGTCCTGTGAAACGGTGTGTAGGTGTCTTGCCCTGTTGGCAAGTAGTACAAGCCTGAATGTACTTGTGCACAAAGTTGTACATGCCTCGCCAATAATAGCGCTGACGCAACCTTGTGTAAGTTTTGAGGACGCCGGCATGAGCGCTTAGGGGATCAGCGTGAAAAGATGCGCAGATGTCAGAGCGCATATGACGAGGTATAGCAAGAAGCCATTTCCGACCATCCGGCATACAGTTGCGGCGATATAGAATGTTGTCTCGCACGGAAAAGTGGGTTGCTTGGCGACGCAGTGCTCGTGTCGAAGGGACATCAGACGGAGCGGCAAGGTAGTCAAGTAACATTGCAAGTGTTGGGTCCTTGCGCTGCTCTGTGTGCATGTCGGTGATGGTCAATGGTGACAGGGTGGACGCGGAGTCTGACAAAGACGCCAAGTCAGGCGTCAGTGGGGAGCGGGAGAGCGCATCAGCGTCGGAGTGCTTGCGACCATGGACATGGCTTGGTACATGACGCGGATGTCGTACTCTTGCAAGCGAAGCGCCCAACGTCCTAAGCGTCCCGACGGGTCTTTCAAGGAAGAAAGCCAACAAAGGGCATGGTGGTCTGTAACTACGGCGAAAGAACGGCCGTAAACGTATGGACGAAACTTGCTTAGTGCCCAGATGATCGCCAGGCACTCCTTTTCTGTCACTGAGTAATTCAATTCTGCTTTCTTTAGAGTACGGCTAGCATAAGCGACGACGTATTCATCATAGCCAGCTTTCCGTTGCGCTAAGACCGCACCAAGGCCAACTCCGCTGGCGTCAGTGTGAACTTCCGTAGGAGCAGCAGGGTCGTAATGGCGAAGAATCGGTGGTGAGGTCAACAAGTGGCGCAACTGCTGAAATGCTGCATCACATTCAGGTCACCACGCTGCTATGCCGTTACTGTCGGAAAGTAAACTTGTCAAGGGGGCCATGATGGATGCGAATTTGCGTACGAAGCGACGAAAATACGAACATAAGCCAATAAAACTTCTGAGGTTTTGATAGACGTGGGCGTAGGGAAGTCTGCAACGGCGCGGAGCTTGTCTGGGTCCGGGAGGACGCCGTCCTTTGAGACTACGTGACCCAAGATGATTAACTTGCTTGCATCAAAACGGCACTTTTTGAGGTTGAGCTGTAGGCCTGGCAGAGGCGAGACAGGTCAGAATGTCATGCAGGCGAGCGAGGTGTGTCGGAAAATCGGTTGAGAAGACGACAATGTCGTCCAGGTAACATAGACATGTCTTACATTTGTGGCCGCGAAGGATGCATGGTATCGATCATACGCTCAAAAGTAGCAGGCGCGTTGCACAACCCGAAGGGCATGACGTTAAACTCGTAGAGGCCATCGGGTGTAACGAATGCGGTTTTCGACGGTCAGGTACGGCCATTGGAACTTGCCAGTACCCGGAGCGCAGATCCAAGGAAGTGAAATATTCTGCGCCTTGCAAGCAGTCGAGAGCGTCATCGATTCGAGGCAGTGGATAAACGTCTTTTCTTGTTATCTTGTTTAGGCGTCTGTAGTCGACACTAAAACGAATGGAGCCATCTTTTTTTCTTACCAACACGACAGGTGAAGACCAAGGACTTTGAGAAGGACGGATGACTTCACGTTTGAGCATGTCGTTCACTTGCTCTGGGATGACTCGTCGCTCTTTGGCCGATACACGATACGGGCGCTGTCGCAAGGGGGAGTGGGAACCGGTATCGATGGTGTGAGAAACACCGGTGGCACGGCCCAATGACGTCTGATGGCAGTCGAAAGAAGAAAGAAACTTGTGAAGGAGAGCGAGAAGTTGGTGGCGATGAGATGGGGAAAGAGCAGGGTCGATGGCGTTGTCAAAACACACTGAAGACGATGAGTCTGAGACAGAAGCGATGGCGTCAACGTAACAACGGTGGGAATCGGTAGGAACATCGAGGTCATCAACGTAGTCGACCGCCTGCAAGTATCCTAGGGTCTCTCCACGCAGTAGGCTGATCGGGTACTGGTAGTAGTTGGTGACCAGCATAACAGTTGACCCAGATGTTATAGTAAGCACGGCAAACGGAAGAACGATGCCCTTGCGCTGAGCAAACACATCGGACGGCGTGAACACAACAGTCGCGTCAGAGTCGGCAGCACACAACAGGATTACAGCCATCGACGACTCAGGGGGTATGGTTGTGTCGGCATCAACAATGAGTTTATCGGCAACGCGAGGAGAGCCGGTCAGCAGTGATTCACATAGTGGTAAAAGCGAAACTTCTGCACGCGAACAGTCAATTACAGCATGATGACGTGACAGAAAATCCCAACCAAGGATGAGGTCGTGAGAGCACGATGGTAGCACGAAACACTCGATTATGTACAGAACTTCCTTGATGACAACACGGGCCGTGCATACAGCTGAAGGGTGAATTCGCTGCGCGCTGGCAGTGGCGAGCACCAGGCCAGAGGGAGCTGTAGTCACTTTTCGGAGTTTGCGACGAAGGTTCTCGTGAATGACAGAAACGGCGGCTCCGGTATCTACTAGCGCAACTGCGGGTACTCCCTTTACAAAAACGGTAATAACATTTTGCGGCGAAGATGGAGGTCTTGAGAACGTCGACGTATTAGCAGTTCTTGCCTCAGGAACTGCACCAGTCAGTTTCCCGCTTCAGTGGGAGCTCGACGACGCAGGGGCGAAATCGAACGCCGACGAAGGGAAGGGGAACGACGAGTTTCTGATCGGCAATCAGTTTCAAGACGTCTCGGTGAAAATGGAGACGCGGCGGCGTATTGTGGTGCGTAGGTGGGCGTTTCAAAGGTGGTAGGCGTTGTTGGGGCGCGGCGGCGACAGAAGCGCGCCACATGGCCAGCAGTGCCGCAGGCGAAGCAGATAGGCCGGTTGTCTTCAGTGCGCCACGTCGAGGTTGGACGAAAAAACTGCGGTGACGGTCGGGCAACTGGAAATGAAGCCGGATGCATGGGCGATGAAAAGGAAGCTGGCGGCGGAGGAGGCCGTGCAACCACGGCTGCGTAACTGAGCGGCAGCGACGTAGGGTGAGTGGGAAAGTTGGCATATGGCAGCGGCACACTCATAGGATTGGGTGGGGAGATTGTAGGAGCTGCAGGAAGCGCTTCCGATATCTGATTGCGGATGGCTTGCTGTAGGGTTGGAGTCAAAGCTGCCGAAGGTGAGTCGCTGTGAGGCAGCAGCGATAGCTGCCTGGCCACCTCTTCACGAATAAAATCTTTTATATGTTGCGATAGGGTCGAGTTGGGCAGAAGGTCGGCAGAAACCGCAATGCTCGAGACGGAATCGGTGAGCTGAATGTTTTGGCGAGCGAAGGAACGTTGGCGGCGCAGCTCGTCAAAGCTCTGACATAGGTTAGTAAGGACGGATACGCTCGTTGGGCTTTTTGCCAGCAGCATCTGGAATGCGCCGTCCTCTATGCCCTTGAGGATATGTTTAATCTTGTCATCCTCTGACATGGTGGGATTTACCCGCTTGCACAAATCGAGAACATCCTCGATGTAGCTGGTGAATGTCTCTCCAGGCTGCTGTGCGCGCTGGCGCAGACGCTGTTCAGCGCGTAGCTTACGCACAGCAGGGCGATCAAACACTTCGGCAAAAAGGGTCTTAAATGCTGACCAGCTTGAAAAGTCTGATTCGTGGTTGAAGAACCACAGTTTGGCTACGTCGGCGAGGTAGAAGGACACATAGGACAGCTTAGCCTGGTCGTCCCATTTGTTATGGGCACTTACACGTTCGTACGATGAGAGCCAGGCTTCCACGTCGTGTTCGGCGGTCCCACTGAATATGGGTGGATCGCGATGAAGAGGGACGCCGGCGCAGACGACAGTGGCAGCCGGTGGTGCAGGCAACGAAGTGGCTGGATCAGGCATAGTGCAGGGCGATCGTGTTGGTGTTGGCAGGGTTCGAGTGCGGAGCTCCAGGACGAGGCGAAGGATCTCAGCAACCTCCACCAAATGCGACGAGGTTTATTGTCCTCGATAACGTTGTAAGAACGCTAGGTACAGGTAGGCACTGCAAGGGCTGTTTGTAGCACGGGGTTCTCTCGCGATCACGGCACGGTCCTTCGTCTTCCTCTTCAGTCGGCACATACCCAGGGGCGCCTCTGCTTCATTACAGCAGTCTTTCTTTTTCTCGGTAGCACTGTATTTTGATTTAGCTTTTGCTAGCGTTCGACTGCCATGTGTTACGATATATTCGTCGAAGCCAGGTTCGCGCTGTGCAAGAACTGCACTAAACCTGACACCGCTGATATCCGTGTGCTTTTCAATTGCAGCCGGGAGGTCACGGTGGTGCCATATAGGGGGAGAACTTCGGATCCGGCGGAGAGTGGATAACAAGTGGTCGCACTGAGAAGGCCATGACGATATATTGCTGGCACTGTTAAGGAGTGCTGTTAGATGTGACATGATAGAGGCGAAATTACGAACAAGCTGGCGTAAGTAGGAGCAGAGCCCTACGAAGCTCCGAAATTATTTGATGATTTGGGGCTTAGGAAAGTCGGCAACAGCAAGGAATTTAGCTGGGTTGGAAAGTACACCGTCCTTGGCCACGACCCGGCTGAGAACCGACAGATGCCGCGTAGCGAAGCGGCATTTTTTGAGATTGCGTTGGAGCCCAGCACCCTTTAGCTTATGCAGATGTGCTTGAAGCGCTGAAGGTGCGTTGCAAAATCTGCATAAAAAAACACCGCATATCCACGGGGTGAATGATGATGAGTGGGCGAAGCTCCGGAGGGAATCATCGGTAAACCGTGAATCTTCCGTGTAATTCGCCCAGTCTCGCCGCACTAATTCGAACGATTGACTTCCACCAATGACACGCGCCATATGTGACGCCATTCCTATTTTATAACAGCGCCCTTCATTATAATTGCACCATCTCCCGCTTAAGGAGACGCTAGCACAAACGCGTTAGAAACGTGCAGTACTTTCTAGTAAGGGTAAGAGGCCACAGCGTCTTACGAAGCCGTTTACACATGCCGGAACGTGCACCGCGTTTGCCGACGCCATCACATGACTGCTGAGAGAGTATAACCCCCGTATTCATAAACGCTCCTCGACTTGAACTTGACTTGCCACCGCCTTGGGCAGCGCGTTCGAAACGCGTTGAAGGCGGTGGCAAGTCAAGTTCAAGTCGAGGAGCGTTTATGAATACGGGGGGAAGGCGGAGAGGCCACAGCGTCTTACACCAGCTTCTTACACGGGCCGTAACGCGCTAGCACAAACGCGTTAAAAACGCGCAGTCTTTCGTTAATGTTGGGTATTTATTGTCATTGTGGTGCGTGTTTCCATGTGCGCTTCGTGGCGTAGTAATTCTGCTCCTGGACGCCGTGCGGTACAGACGCAGAATGGAGGGCTCCTCGAGAGCTGCGACAGCGGCCGATGTTGGCCGTGGTGCACCGTGCTCTGCGTTGCCCAAGGATTACCGTGTCATCTTGCCTCCGTTACCAACAGGTGAAGGACAAAGGCGCGCAGTTGTATTACACTGCGACGTTACTAGACGCCCGTATAGAATCGACGACTTCCGGAAGCCCTTGAAGGATGCTGGAATAATTCAGCAGGTAGGCGGCATTGGTGCATACCAAATGTCTCACGTGTGGCTGCTGAACTTGAAGACAGATGAGGCAAAGCAAGCGCTGCTAGACGCCGGACCGCTACTGGTGAAGAATCGGCCGTGCCTCATTATTGACCCGGCACGGCAAGAGCTCAGGATCAAGCTACACTGGGTCGCTTTCGATGTCACTTCTGAGACCATACGACGAGCCTTTCGAGAGTATGGTGAGGTAAAGGAAGTAGTAGTAGTAGTAGTAGTAGAGGTTCGGGGTGGGAAAAGATGCATATTTCTGCAGCCCTTATAGGGAGCACGGCTCAGCATCTGAGGGGAGGGGAATGGGGGGGGGGAGAAAGAAGGAAATAGTGGGAGAAGGGTGGAAGGGAGACGGCAGTCGTCCTCGTCTCGGGCAGGGTGTCCCTACAGCCGGTCAGCCAGCATAGTGTCCGCAAGGTAGCCGAGGACCACCTTGAACACTTGGCTGGGATTGCGGGCTGGATGCAGCAGGTCCGTGCTGGTACCAGAAGGTAGGCCCATGCGGCGGAGTTGAGCCACCATGGTGTTGCGGTGTTGGTCGAGTGCGGGGCAGGAACATAGGAGGTGCTCCAGTGTTTCGTCTGCCCCGCACATAGAGCAGGCTGGGGAGTCTGCTCTTCCCAGGCGGAAGCTTCGGGCGGCTGTCCAGCAGCAGCCAATCCGAAGGCGTAGTAGGAGGTATCTCTCCCTTCTGGTCAGTCCCCTGTCAGGCAGCCGTGTCGGAGGGCTCCGCCTTGCCACGCGTGCGTCGGGGTGGCAGCTCAGCAGCAGTCGTTGCAAGGTGCTCCTGGAGTAGTCCGATGACACGACCGCCTGGCTGGGTGCCGTGTCCGTGCCGTGTGCCTCCTTGGCCAAGGCATCTGCCTCTTTATTGCCCGGGATCCCCAGTAAAGGAAGTCATCAGCGATCGGTGGAAGGCGGAGGACTTTGAAGGTGCCGAGTCAACCACTCGTCTCGTGTGTCTTTTTCTGCGTGAGGGTGTGACACCAGACCGCGTCCCGCATCAGATGCGCCTTGGTAGTGGCCGTGCGCTTGTGGTTGTACCTGGACGTGCGCCGTTATGCCTTCGTTGCCACAATACTGGACACATCCGACGTGAATGCCGAGTGCCCAGGTGCACAGCTTGCGGAGCGTTCGGGCATGAGCAGGCTAATTGTACTCGCTCGTACGCCAGAGTTGCCAGTGCAGGCGGAGACGTGGATCGGAGCGAGATGCTCATGGACGAAGAAGAAGCGGAGAGCGTGGCTGCAGTGGCGGCATCTACCAGCGACGCGGCCACGGCGGTCGCGTCCACCAGAGACGCCGTCTCGCAAGAGAACACGGCCGCAGACGCTCGAGCAGGAGACGCCACTGTGGCAGGCGCATCAACAGTGCAGCACGAAGAAGAGGAAGTTTCGCCAGAACGCACTTCGGAAACAGACTTTTCAAAGCAGCAGCCGCCAACAAGCGTGTCTGGGACTGATGGGAAAACAGATGCACTCAGAACTGCAGCAAGCGAAGCCGTCGCGTCGCTGGGAGACAATGACTCCACGGACGAAGCTGCAATGGACGCCGAGGCAACACCTGCGAAGCGTCGACTCAACGAAGCAGGCAAAACATCACAAGACACTCGGCTGCGAGCAATGGAGAGGCGTGAGAACGTGCCCGGAACCAAGAAGCCTCGTGTGGCCCGCCAACAGCGGTCGGCGTAGCTTACACGCGGCGGCGGCGGCAAGTCGACGCCCTAGGCGTCGACTGGACTGTGGGATACTATACGGCAAGGTATATGGAGGGAACGCCGTAGGCTCGGTCTGGTATCACTCACCAATATGGATTCCTTGGAGAGGGCGATAAAAATTGCTACACTTAACGTCAGTGGGCTTAGCGCCAAGAGGCGGCAAAATTAACTTTACCGCTTAGTAACGGAGCACGACCTCGATATTGTAGCCATTCAGGAGACCAAAGTGGAGGGAGAGGACCAGACGGAGCGTATGGTGCGTCCTTTTGCGAGAAGCTATGAAGTTTGTGTTGCCCATGCGGTCGGCGTGTCTTCGGGGTGCATTTTGTTAATTCGGCAGAGCCTTGGTGCTGTAGTGCAGTCGGTGAATACCTGCGAGTCAGGCCGTTTCATTGTATGTGACTTTTCCCTGTCATCAGAAAATTGGCGTGTAATTTGTCTGTACGCACCAACTAAGGCTCAAGACATAGGAACCATTGTTAAAAGCGCAAAACCACACAACACAAGATAAGACCAGACGAGCACAGGCGCAATGCTCGTCTGGTCTTATCTTGTGTTTATTGCGCCTGTGCTCGTCTGGTCTTATCTTGTGTTGTGTGGTTTTGCGCTTTTAACAATGGTTCCTATGTCTAAACACCAACTAGCCCAACAGTCAACTCTTTAAGGCTCAAGAGCGAAGGGAATTTTTTGAAAAAATTGAGTCATACTTGAAGTGTGAACGCAGACTCATTTTAGCGGGAGATTTCAATTGTGCCTGTCCGGGCCGTGACAAAACCAGTGGGAAGAAACACAATGATGCGAGTACTGCCGTTTTGAGAGATATGACCGCCGAATTTCATCTAGAAGATGTGGGTGAATGTCTTTGCAGCGGAAAAATCAGTCATTTTTACTCACTTTCAGGGTACGAGCCATGCTAGACTTGACGTGTCAGCTGAGTTTATTCCTTTGTGTCGGGATTACAGTGTCACACCTGTTGCGTTTAGTGATCATTGTTTGGTTTCTTTCTGTGTTGGAAAACAAAGAAGGAATAACAAAGTATTTTCTTGGGATCTCTGGAAATTTAATGCAAACTTGCTGAAAGATGACGAGTTCTGTAAGCAGTTTCTCGAGGCTATAGATAAAATAACAACTCAAAACTTAAATAGTTGGGAACATAAATGGGAAGTTTGTAAGCAAACAATTAAATTAAAAGCACTTGAAAGGGCCAGTGTTTTGAGACACGCGGAAAAAGAAATTGAGTCCCATCTTAGATGAAATCTGCAGCAATTATTGGAAGCGGAAAGTACACAACCCGGTTACTTCTCAGAAGACATAAAAAGCATAAAGCAAAAACTTGAGTTGATAGACCAAGAGCGATACAAGGGAGCATTGATTCGTGCCAGAGCTGAGTACTTGTGCACAGGTGAAATGCCAACAAAACGTGCCTTGGGAGTCGAAAAGAAATATGATTCACAAAATGAAATAACAGAAATAGAACATAATGGGTCATTGCTTACCAACACGGAATAAATAGCAAGTTCTTTTTTCGAATATTACAAATTACTGTTTTCTCGTGGTCAAGTTGACGCTGATCGATTCAAAAATGACTTCGTTTCACTAATGCCAACATTAGACGACGAAACCAAGGAAATATTAGAAGTACCCATAACAGTAGAGGAGGTTAAGGAGGCGATTGATCGTTTAATTAATGGCAAGTCACCGGGGCCGGATGGCTTAGGCGCTGCATTGTACAAGGCGTTTAAGGGGGTTATCGCACCAGTTTTGACTGAAGTATACAACGAGGCTTATGAGAAAAAACATCTTCCGCCGTGCTTTCTGTGAGCACACACGGTCTTAATACCAAAAACTGAAGACCCAATCAAATTGCGTGATGTTACATCGTATAGACACATTAGTCTGACAAACATAGATTATAAAATATTAATAAAGTATTGGGTAACAGGTTGCAGACAGTAATGAAAGATTTAGTCGGTCCGCACCAAACTTGCGGAATAAAAGGAAGGACAATTATGACAAACATACACATAGCACTATCAATCCTGGAATGCTGTGACGCAATGTAACGCAGTGTCGCCATGCTGCAGGTTGACCTTGAGAAGGCATTCGACCGCGTGCCGCATGACTTGCTTCTATCTATACTTGATTATGTGAATGTAGGCAATCTGATCAGCGGAGGTGTGCGGATGGCTTACGCCGGATGTACAACGAGGCTGATAATAAACAAATCAGTAGGGAAGTGCATAGCAGTATAGCGATCAGTAAGACAAGGGTGCCCGTTATCGCCGCTTGTATTTTGTATATATATTGAACCTTTTTGTCTAAGCGTAATTAGGAACGAAGCGATACGAGGATTAAACTTATATAAAGCCGAGGTCAGCCTTCTTGCTTACGCTGATGACATTGCAGTTTTCTGTGTTGATTATGAAAGTGTGATACATACTGTCAATGCTGTAAAAAGTTTTTGTCAGGCAAGTGGTAGTGCTGTAAACTGGGACAAATGCCTTGGGTTTTGGCATGGGGAATGGGACGTTGCTCCCAGGGTGTTTATGAACATTAAATGGCAAGAAACACCGACAAAATACTTGGGTGTGCCCCTGCAGTACTACTGTGACAGCGAGCCTTATTGGAAGAAACAAACAGAAGTGTTGCGTGAAAAAGCACAGAAATGGAAAGGCTGGGATAAGTCCATTTTCGCACGGGCCACGACTTGCAACATATTTCTCGTAAGCAAGCTATGGTATGTAATACAAGACTTACACTGCAGCAGGTTAAATGTACAAAAAATGCACAGGGTGTTCGCGGTCTCTATTTGGAGCTCTGTATGGTAAAAAACACGCCGTACAAATCTATTTAAAAGAGTGCGTGATGGTGGGCTAGGTTTAGTGCATCTCTATGTAAGACAACTCGTCAGTCGATTTGTTTTTCTCCGAGGTGTTATGAAACGTTTCTCAGAACTATGATTCAACTAAGGCTGGGTAAAGTGCTACCGGAATTTGTTGTGTCTTCGGTGTGTGAGCAAGCACCAGTACGGGGATATCTAAAAGAAGTAGTTACACCTTTCCGTTTCTTATCGGTACGCTTTTCTTTGCAATACTTGACCGAGGTGTCACGTAACAAACTGTATAAAGACCTCGTTGATGTGTTATTTCCAGTGCCATTGTACCGTGAATTATACTGTGTAGGCCCAGGAAAAGATGTCTTGAAACGTGTTAAAACAATGCTTGTTGCGCCAGGGGTTAAAACCTTTTTTTTAGCTGCACACGGGAACCTTACCCGTTAAAACATGGTTAGAAGACAGGGGTTTATTTGTTCCATGGGGTACTAACTATTTATTATGCAAAAAACCAGAGACCATTGAACACGTGTTTTTAGATTGCTGGAGCGGGGTGTTCTTCTGGGACATCTTACAGAGAACTCTGAAAAAAGAGTTGTCATTAAATCCGCATGGAATCCGTTATCTCTCGGTTGAAAACGATGATGGCGTGCCTTTTGATCTTGTCATGCTCCTGGGCCTGCACAGCATATGGCGAACGCGGACGGCTGCACACAATGCAGATATTGATGTGCGACCCGTTCGCGAACATTTTTGCGAATCTGTGTCCCATTTTGTCGAAGTGCAGAAGGTGCAGACGTTTGTACCGGATTGGGTTCCTAGATTGGAACTTTTGTTGCATATGCCGAAATACTGATTACATGTAGTCAGCAAACAGCTGACGGTTCACCGATATAAGATCCTGTTAGTATGTTCTTCTGCGCTCGTCAGATCTGTGACATACGAGGCAATAAAGAAAAAAAAAAGCTTCGTGGCGTAGTGGTTAGTGCCGCGCGTTCGGAAGCGAGGGGTCCCTGGTTCGATTCCGCGCCACGGACACAACTTTCGGAATTTTTTTTTCATAAATGTAGACGCGGCTACCTACTACGAAGACGACGACTTCTACTACTACTACTACATACTACAGAGGAGGGACAAACCCACACCCTAAGGAGCTTCGCCCCTAAAAATGTCGATGTCAACTAGGCAGCATAGACACGTGTGCCGCTTCAAGCCGCGCACCTTAGAGTTCATCATGCGCTCGGAGGTGGCGGGCGCGTTGCAAAGGGCAAAAGGCATGATAAAAAAATTGCCCCCACCTCCCCGAAGGGAATCGTGAGCAAATGCGAATGCATTTCTTGCGCCGAGAGTACACGGCGTAGTAATTTTAATGGCGTAAATTAATGACGAGACGAGGATTTGCACCGTAACCATTTATTTACACATTCATCAGCGAACGCACAGTTTGGGCCTCCTCTTCCAAACTCGTTCCAAAGAACCCGAAGCGCGTTCAAACGACTCGAGTCCTTCTTGATGTTCCCTATCACGCTCAGATTGTTGTCGAATCACAACCGATCGCAAACCTTGCAGCTGTGACCAAAGCTGTGGTCCTCGAAGTCGCGCTTGAAACGGGCGTCCGGCTGCGTAAACTGCCGAGCGCGCACCGTCGCTTGCGTGGCGCGATCGAGAGCGCGGGCGGCAGCGGGATCAGCCTGTCGTCGTTGCCGCTTGGACTCGGCCTCGCGCCGCTTCACTCGAGGATCGGCGGCTCGCCGTTGACGTTTCTCCGCCGCGTCTCGAACACGAACTGCAGCGTTCTCAGCTCGCCGTTGACGTCTCACAGCGGCGTATCGAGCACACATTTCCGGATCTTCGGCTCGGCGTTGGCGTTTCGCAGCGGCTTCCCGAGCACGGAGTTCGGTATCGGCAGCTCGCTTGTGTTCGGCATCACGCGCTCTTCGCTTCGCAGCCTTGTCTTCCGCTTCTTCTCCTCCGGTTGATGATGACCTTGAAGCTACTGCAGTGACGTCACCTCCAGCGAGAGGTGTAATGCTCGGGTTGGATTGTATTACACTTCTTGCTAGGGGTACCGTTGCCGTCAGACATTCGCCTTCACCGACTTCTGCCATCGCCTTGAGAGGCGCCCAGCCAGCGAACGATCGAGAGTGAGGCGCGCGCTTCACTCCATTTATATATACGTGCGAGCGAGCGAACGGGAGAGTGGGACGCAGGGAGGAGAGAGAGCGAACGGCGAGAGAAGGAGCGATAAGTGGTTCTTGAGGGAAAGGGAAAGGTTGGCGCTATCTTAGCGGCGAAGCACTGCACCTACCCTCTCCTACACTCTCTCCACACACGCGGACGCTCCGCCGAGTTCCCGCGATGCGAGCGCCCTCACACGCCAGAGCGCGCTCCTCCTCTCCACTCACTCTCCGCTACTCCGCCCGCACCCCATGCTCCGGTTTCTAGGGGCGAGGATAAGCGCGCGCGCCCGCGGCTGTTGCTATGGGAGATGGAGTGCGAGCGGAGACATAACACCTGCCGGCGCGCGGACACCGACAGACGCCTGACATGCCCCGACTAAGAAATGCAGTCGCATTTAAAAATTGAAATAATCGTCAGGTGTAACGAAGGCATTCTTAGCACGATAGACGTTAGCCACGGGAACCTGCCAATACCCCGAACGCCGATCTAAAGATGAAAAGTACTCGGCGCCTTGTAAGCAATCAATGGCATCGTAGATCCGTGGCAAGGGATATACGTCTGTTATAGTGACCTTATTAGGACACCCATAATCCACCTAGAAGAGATCGGAACCATCTTTTTTCCTTATAAGAACCACTGGAGAGGTCAGTGGAATGTCTGATGGTCGGATGGCATTTAGTCGTAGCATGGCGTCAACCTTCTATGTAATAATGCAATACTATGGGGCCGAAACACGACATGGCCGTTGACGCTGCGGTGAGTTAGAGCCAGTAGCGATGTAGTGACGAACAGTTGAGGTACACGCAAGGGCAGGCTGAGCGACGTCAAAAGAGGTGCGGAATTGTGACAGCAGATGGAGAAGCTCGTAGTGTTGAAGAAGAGTGCGTCCGTCAGAAATATATGAACTGAGTAGGTCGTTAGCTGACGAGTTAGAAAAGTTGAGGGCACTAAGCGGGTCGAGGGCAGCGGCAGATGACTCATTCAGAACGTTGAAAATTTTCAACGTTCCAAAAAATGCAAGACATTTACCTCGAGGCAGCTTGACGTCAATAAAAAGTAAGCAAGGGAGCAAAAAGTAAGCAAGGTTCCTTACTGTAGTCCCCGATAATGTGGTTGAGAGTGGCGATCTCTCCACATAGCTTACAGTGGAGGTCGATTAGCTCGGGGTATATGGAGGAGATGTTTTGGGGGCAAGGAAAGGAGTGTGTCTATAGTCGGCTCAAAACTGCGAGTGTCGCAGAAGGGAGAGCGGCTTTCCGAAGTCAGAAAAAGGTGCGTGCGATCCTCGAGTCGAAGGGCTTTTTTAGGTCCTACGACATGACTTCTACAAGCATATTATACTCTAAAGCAGCAATAATTATTTCAGTTAATGTTAACACTGTTGACCAAGTAGAATAATTTCGACGAAATCCATGTTCCTACGGAAACATGATCTGATACGTATCAATAAATTTATAGCGTCGTTTGGCAAGAATCTTTGCGAAAGTAAAGTTAATTATGACGAACAAGAATGTGGGTTCGGAGATACAAGGGTCAGTGTGATCTATATCTTTAAAAATAGGAATAACCTGAGCAGTTTTAGCGACGGCAGATACCTAGAGCAGAGTTCAAAGAATGATTAAACAAGTGACTTAAAACCAACCCGACAATATACATGTTCTTTTTAATCAGGCGAGCAGTAATGCCATCTGGCTTACAGAATTTAGGCGCTGAAACATTACTAACTGTCGCTAGGGCGTCCGAGAGGTTAAATTGTGTATATAGCAAAAGTGTTGGAAACAGGACTGCGAGATAAATATATATTGTCACAATCACAAGATTTCGCTGCTAAAGATGGGTCCATAAAAAATATGTGATTGTTCTAAAGTGTATTTGCCAATAACTTCGGCAAGAGCCCTTGTTTTCCCCTACAACTTTATTTGTTATCTTGTGCTATCTTTTGTTACCCCACCTTTCTGCACAATTAAATGTGTTTAATAATCTCTTTGGCGGGAGCTAATTATAGAGAGAGATTTATGTCGCTTATGCAAATTTAAACAAAAGAATATTGGTTTTGAGTGTTTGAAGTATCTCCCCTGTCTAAGGGCACGCGTGTTTGCCATGTCCGCCATTTATTGACGTAATAGTTCAGCGGAAATCCGCTAGGTGGAGATAAGTAATTAAAGGAAAACTGAGACATCCACCCAAATGTAGCAATTTGCTACAATGGAACCCGGTTGGGTTTCCAATTTAGCAAATTGCTGCATTTGGGTGGATGTCTCAGTTTTCCTTTAACCGCCATTTATTTCATTGCGTTTAGTCCTGACTATAGCGATATTAAGAACCATAATCACATCGGCTAGTTCTCTAACGCGGTGTAGCCTGCTGTAGGCCTTCTGCTGAGGTGACAACGCAGTTTCCGCACATGATTTGTCTTACGCGTCAGATTAGCCCGCGACGCCTCATCGCCTATGGAGTGCAGCTTCAACATGCATCAGCAGTGCTTACGAGTAGCCTACTATTTCGCATGCGATGACACCAAGTAAAAAGTTGCAGTGGCTTAGCTCGGCTATGCCAGGATATACGTAGCGTTAGCAAGGTTCAGCTGATTATTCTTAGCTTTCCTGGTTGTCTCCTACGCTCAACCGCTAATTGCCAGGCAACTACTTCGGGATCCGATGAGTCAAGCTTCTCCGTTCTTCTGCGATGTGGAGCGGCATTTGCGCTCTCCTTCTCCATGGCTACACCACATTGGCAAACGCCAGTCAGAAGCGCAGCGGCTCCAGCGCAGTGTCTGACGGCGACTGCACAGCGAGCGCGCGCCGGCGCCAGTGCGTCTACCACGGCTACGACGTCACTCCTCTGGAATGCGCAGACCGGCGGCGGTGAGTCGCGCGCGGCGGCGGCGGAGTGCGCGAGAGGTGCCGGCTCCGGTGGCTCCGGTGCGCAAGCCGTGTGACATCACTGATCCTTGCGCATGCGCAGCACGGCTCTTGATGTGCCGCGCGAAACGGGCTTGGCTAGGCCAGTGTAGCTAACGCTACAAAAAAAAAAAAAAAAAAACTGCGTCGCTAAGCGGAGCAGAAAGGCATCGACGTCGACGGGCAAATCTCGCTTTCTTCCGGCGAGAGACACGCCAGCGTGAAGCACAACGCCTTCCCGCGTTCGCGGCGCACGCTGTGAACTCTGCCACTCGCATTGCCGAAGCTGAGCGCGTCGCTACTAAACTGGCTTCCAAAGTCACTACGTAGCCGGATCAAAATGCTCTTTCCTTCGCCGAAGCCACTCGGCAGCAGGACGCCGGTCGCCAACAGGGCGCCGCTCACCAAGCAAACTGAACAACTGTCGCCGACCCACTAAATCATGCGTCTTTCGCTGCAGCGAACCGAGAGTTCACGAAGCAAACGTGCAACACTTTCTCTGAAGAAACATTTCACTTTCGTCTTCTAACGATTCCTATGAATTGCTTGAGGATAGGATAGGAATAAACTTTATATGTCCAACGGTTACGGCTGTTGGTGCCCGGGGCTAGGCTGCCAGGGGTCCATCGCCGGAGAAAAAAGTTGTCGCAGTTTCACCCGAAAGGCGAAGCATCAATTGCGATAGCAAATTTGTAGAGAGCTACACGGAGTAAGGATAGTAGTTTTATCAGCTGTACAAACTTGGACATGCAGCAGCACCGGCAACACGCAGAACTGTTGTCGACGCCGTCGGCGTTTTGCCTGCGTTCGCACAAAACGCGCGCGGCGTTGGTGACTGTTGCCGGAGCCTCTGGGGGCGGCTCGGAGGTTTTCGACGAGATCAGAACGGGACACTTGTCGAGCAGCGTCGGAAGTCTTTACCACCTTCTCGCCTCACAACGTTTTATATAAATAGGCATTTTGTGCCACAGCTAAACGTCGCCTCCCTTTCCTCCTCCCCCCCCCTCCCCCACGGCGTCTCGCGCGTCGGAAGAAGGCGCGTTTGCTCTACATATATGGTGATTGTAAAGGAGGAAAGAGACGCCTACTTCTGCAGCCCTTAAGGGAGCGCGGCGCAGAACGCGCGTTTGTTCTCCGCCGTGCGTTCATTCCCCGTAAAAGCGCGCGCCCCTCGCGCTCTTTCACTCGCACATACAGCGTTCGGCGCGCGGCGCCGATTTCATCTCCATTGACGTCATACGGAACCTCACGGCGACGGCGACGCCGACGGCAGAAATCTGCTTTTGAGTGTCCATATAATTGCTATCGCAATAAAATCTCTCGAGATCCTCGGCAATAGCCCTGGCCCGCTGGATGGCCCACTCCTGGCCCTCGGGTGCCTCGCTGAGGAGGGCGGCTTGCCATCTCTCTGTGAGGCGCCCGCCTTCAGAGGGTCCTGATGTTGTCTTCTGCGTTCCTCTTGGTGCTTCTTGCTCATGGCGTTGACATTCCCAAAGCATATGGGCCATATCAGCCCGTTCGTGCTCGCACCAGGGGCAGCCGGGTGAGTATATAGGTTTCCTTTATAGCGTTGAGTATGCATTGAAGGCTGGCGCTATGGGGAAGAGAATTCTTGTGGCTAGGCGGGTGGGCTGCGAAGTCATTCAGATCCGTCAGCACTCGGTTGCATGGCTTCTGTGCGAACGGCGAGACGGCAAAAGAAACGTGCAACATGTCCCAGATAACCACAAGAATACCATATCGGACAGTTGTCTGCCGTGCGCTATTAATTAGTAAACGTTTGGGCTGATCAACCAAAAGGGAATGGCTGTGAGTGAAATGGTGATGGCGAGTAAGGAAACGACGTTTGTAGGGCCAACCTCGCAACGTCATCCCCGGAAGCCAAGCCTCCAGAGGTGGTAGACGAGCGAAGGACAGAGCATCAGTGTTCTGGTCTTGTATTACTTGCATGGCTGGGATCGGATGCTGGGATGGCTCAGGCTCGGTAAGCAAAAGAGCGAGCTGGCGGGTGAACTGCTCACGCACTAATGCCTTTTTCTGGGCCCACAGAGTATTTCGATCAGCACGGAGAGTCAAGGCCGCGACGGAGTCGTCTTGTGTCAGATAGTGGCGCGTTAGGGCGCGTTTTCTGCGCAATTCGTCAGAACTCTGGTATAAACTGACCATGCTCTTCTGCGACGGTTGGTGTGTCTTTAGGTAAAAAAAGTTGTCCAGTTTCCCCTGAAAGGCGAAGCATCAATTGCGATAGCAAATTTGTAGAGAGCTATACGGAGTAATGATAGTAGGTTTATCAGCTGTATAAACTTGGACATGCAGCAACACGCAGAACTGTTGTCGACGCTCTCGGCGTTTTGCCCGCGTTCGCACAAAATGCCTGCGGCGTTGGCGACTGTTGCCGGAGCCTCTGATATAAATAGGCACTTGGTGCCGCAGCTAAACGTCGCCTCCCTTCCCTCCCCCTCCCTTTCGTGCGTCAGAAGAAGGCGCGTTTGCTCTACATATATGGTGATGGTAAAGGAGGAAACAGACGCCTACGTCTGCAGCCCTTAAGGGAGCACGGCACAGAATGCGCGTTTGTTCTCCGCCGTGCGTTCACTCCCCGTGAAAGCGCGCGTCCCTCGCGCCCTTTCACTCGCACATACAGCGCTCGGCGGCGCGCGGCGACGATTTCATCTCCATTGACGTCATACGGAACCTCACGGCGACGGCGACGCCGACGGCAGAAATCTGCTTTGGAGTGTCCATATAATTGCTATCGCAATAAAATATTTGGAATGCCGCATCGGCAATTCCTTTAAGATTTGCTTGAGCTTATTAGCCTTACTACAACATGCCCTCATTTCCTTGTTCCTCATTACAACATAAATAAATTCGTGTGTGTAAATTTACCTCTTGCTAATAATAAAACGGCTGAACATTGCTAGAGTTGGCTGGAGCTCTAAGGCGAAGTAGTGTACACTATTCTGCTCCGAAAAGTAACTTTATGTTTGCTAAAAAAACTATTCTGTTAAAGGCTTAATAAAGTGGCGTTCGGATAACCATATCAGATGTGCACCATAAAGTGTTTACCATTTTACGATCGTTGTGGTGTGTTGTTTTTCTTTTCAGATATGACATTGCCGCGCATCTGATATTACGAGTGTAATGTTTTGTTTAAATTCATGAACCCGCACCATCTTCTACAGATATGGTTTCAATAAAAAAGAAACATTTGCCCGCTTGTAAGAAAAATGTGCATAAAGTGCAAGCTTCGAAAAAAAAAACTACCTTGTTGGAAGCATTGGCATGGATGCATAGTTTCGCTCATAGCAGTGCACCGCAATGCGTGTGCGCACGTGAAGAAATGCGTAAGCAGCAGCTACGCACGTAAGTGACTCTCCTGGGCGAAGACTTCTTTCGCATTCCGTAGAAGTAAGGTCGCATGACAGTGAAGTTAATAACCTTTTTCTTTCGTCAAAGCCGAAAAATATAACGCCCTTGCTTACCATACTTCAGACAAATGTGCATATGAAAATGCAAAATAAATACAAACAGATCTGATGACATTGTGGTTAGCTTTTGTGTTAATATACTGTGAGAATTTCATGTCTAAAATTTTTATTTTGCTATGCCTCATAGGCCTGTATTCATGAAGTTTTCGCGTCGCAAGTTCGTTCAGGATCAACATTGGCTAGAATTTTCTCTTACGCACGGCCGCTCCGCCTCCGCGAGGCGGAGGGACGTCGCGGAGATCATACTCCGCCTCCGCGAATAGAGTATAAATATCAACACTCAGTTCATGATGCTTCAAGTGAACTTCAAGTCGTCATTGAGGTATGTCTCTTCTTTATTAGCCGTTCCAGCGAATGTTGAATCCGTTCCAGTGTACTTGAAGGATAGTATTCTACATTGCCATTTGCGCCTAAAGAGCGAAAGGGCCTCAGTAAACAGTCAGACTACCAATTTTGTAGTGACGCAGCATTCTTAGATATTGAATAGGCAAGAATTGCTCGAAAGTAAAATTTCTGCCAAATCCTAATGCTGGACGTAATATTACCCAAGGTAGCCGGCTTAGGGGGCCAGTTAATAATTAAAAATTCTGTGAATTTGGCGTCAGTTTCTTTAACAGAGCGACAAGCGCGTATACTATGTCAGCTATGGGGTGTACTAAATGTTACCTTGATTCAATAAACTTTTGTTATATTGCTATACACCTGTATCCACATCCGCAGATTAACATTATGCTGGTATTTGATGGGAGATCTCTTGGAGCTTCTGAGATATTTTTCAATTTATCGAAATTTATTTCAGAATATCGTGTTCTGTTACATAGGCTTTTTAAATGGAATAAATTCATGTTACCGAGGCTGTAGTACCTGTAGCACTTGATGGAAGTCTTCTAAGTTAATTGCTAAAGAGTCAACAAGAACTACCACACTTCTCTGCAATTACCAAATTCAGACGTGTCTCGGACGCCCATGTTGAAGATTTGTTTGAACAGCAAGAAATAAGGTGCACGCTGAGCAGGCTTAACTTCGATTGCACGTCTTCATCAGTGTAAAGACACCAAAGCAGGCGCACTACTTTAGGACCATTGTACCAAAACGGAACGTATGGCTTCAAGCAATTTTTGGATTTCTGCAGACTCACCTGGACTTGCTAATATTTAAGAATCCTTCTTATGTTCTCAATGCGTTTAGTGCTGTATAATACTTGGAGAAACATAACGCGATGATATTCCTCGCGTTTAGTAGTGAAGTGGAAGACTTATACTACTCTATGCCGTATTCACGTCCCCTGCATTGTGTAAAATGTTGTATCCAAGATGAAAGTAATACACCGTTTATTGTTGAGAGGGATCGAACCTCGGGTGCAAGCGTAAGCGAAGTTCTTCATTCCTACAAAACGTCTACACTGATCGGTTGGAAATGTAAAATTTCTCCCAAATATTACGGCAGAGCACACGTCACGATGGCTATAGATGGTAGTGCAATTAGTATTAGAGCAATGTAGCGACACAGGATATTTCGGAAGTCACGTTTATTTAACATTTGTAGTCGTCATTCTGAGGCTCCCGTTACTTCGGCTATGTGCGACATGCCCCGGTATCGCCGCATATTGCTACGGCATTCGCTGCCAAGGTGGCCAGTGTCCAAGGCGGCTTGACTAGGACTGTACGACACCGACACAGTGACAACGATAGAATCAAGAATGAATGACATCGATGAAAAGACAAAGCCGACCTGATGATGGCGGCATGACAACAATGTGGCGAAGATTCTTAAATAATGCCGACAGTATAAAGACAGCGTTAGAACGTATACACCAGGAGAGTGTGAGGCGACGAGTGTATGACAATATCGTGATGACGACGGTATTGCAACATATGCGCGATAGCGTCGGTCTCATGAAGACGAAATGATGACTATCGCATGGAAACGGCGGCATAATCACGATTAAATGACACCCGTTTGACTACGATAGAATAAGGAAGAATAAATGACGTCGATGGTACGACTAAGAGAGTATAACCCCAATGAAGTGACGTTACTTGAAGTGATGGCGATGGTAAAAGGACAGCGTATCGACACCGGCATGGCAGTAATGGTATCATTAGGACCGTGTGGAGACAATGGCGTAATGACAGCATGATGACATCCGGCTGTCGAAATTAGAGTGGCGACGAGGGAACGACCGCGACAGCATCACAATGACGTAATGACAACGATGGCATTTTTCCAGGAGCACACACCAAGTAGTGCAAGCTGCTAGACCACTTGGACACTGGAGTCAGCGTAAGCGGATAGATAGATAGATAGATAGATAGGCTCAAAACAGCTGAATAGTCAAATAATGCTAATTGTAATAAAGGCAGAAGTTTTTTGTTCTATCTCAACAAAAGCATAATTATAGCTTAGGTGTAGGCTTTGTAGATTCGTACGTTAAGTGGGCTGGATGACAATTATCGCTTTCACAAAGCATAGGTGTAGAAGCGACGTCACGTAACCGAGAACATTGGCTCAGATGGAAGCCATTTCTGCATTATTGTACGCAAATGATGAACATGTCCAAATCCAAGTTTGAAGAAAAAGTGACCAAAGAGACGTGCATACAACACCAGCCTAAGAGAAATAATTATTATTTATCGTTAATTCTCATTGCGCTATCTTAATCACAGTTCAGGTGCAGCGCTAGTTCTTTCTGCAGCTGCAGGTCAAAAAAGTATCAGTATGAGCCACAAATTACGAAGAGGACCTAATAATTAGCTGGGATAAGCACCAATAAAATTTAGGTTCAACAGTGTGAGTGATTGAGCTGGTACGTATTCCATGATGAGCGCGCAGAAACGGCGAATGCAGAAGGATACTAGCGCTTGCACCTCTCTGATCTCGTTTGTGTCCGACTTTTCTGCGAGAAAAACAGCAAGTTTGAAGTGAGAAGCTTTAGAAGTCGACTACGCTGAAAACGGTCGTTTGAAATACGTGAAATTTGATATCTCTTCCCCCATTCGGAGAGTAGTCTGCGAGTTTTGGCTAATATTCTACACAGGACAACTGCGGCTTCAGCTATGTGCACCACAGAAGCATGGATGCCTGTATTTTTATTCCTGTAAAGCGATGTTACAATATCAGTAGCCCAACGCAAAGGTGTTACGTTAAGGGAAGCTCATCACCTTATTATGCCACATTCAGCGCAATAAGGCGTTGAGGAAAGCTGCGTTGACCATGCTTATCCGATAATAACGTTTCAAACTGAGTAAGTAACTTAGCACAATAAAAAACACAAACATAAGAAAGGGAGAGAAATACAAGCGCTTCAAAGACATGATAAACACGTGCTGGTCTTGATTTAAATGTGTAAACAATACAAGTGTGCACCATCGCGTTCTGCACAGTTGTCTCAGCAGCGGAGTGATGACAGTGTTTACATGGTGTTTTTTTTTTTTGCGTACGAAGCGGTGAAGCCATGAAGAATCTTTACATATGTACCTTTTTCTTTGCAATCTGCTTGGTCAGCTGTCCCAGTGAATCAGGGAGAGGCCTTCGTCCTGCAGTGCACATAAATTTAGGCTGATTATGGCGATGATGATGATAGGCCCGAATGTAAAAAAAGAGCTAAAACTAACCTAATATATCAGATGTGTTTAAAAAAACCTAAATACTACTTTAACTATATTTACAGGGTGGTTTTTTGCGCACGAAGCAGTGAAGCCATGAAGAATCTTTACATGTGTGCCTTTTTTCTTGCAACCTGTTGGGTCAGCTGTCACAGCGAAGGTAAGCATTGGTTTTCGTTTAAGGCAGGCATTATGAAATTATTTAGGATCGTGTCACTTCGATTTATAAAAGAGAGCAGCATTCCGGAAAATAATGAGCCTGTAATATTCCTGCCGGCCACCTTGAGAAGTGGTTTGGTAACTTGTTCAAAAGTTTATTTATTCAGCAGGCGAAATGCCTTTATTAGTCAGCAGGTTTCATCTGATCTAAGATTGGTAAAATTGCCTGATTTACATGTTTAATTTACTTTCCTGAACTTTGCTAGCTTATCTATAGTGCTGCCATCATGACTTGAATGGACATTTGTTCTCATTACGGCAAGTTTATGTAGCAACTCACACTTTATCAAGGCACAATCTTCATATAGAATGATATACACTTTTTTAAGCAAAGCTTGTTATAAGACACATATTTCGATGGCGTCCGCGTACGCAAAAAACTATCATCATTAGCATTGGCTCCAGCGTCGTCGTCTTTTTCTGCAGCTGGCTCCTTGGCGCTCCTCAGTTTGCGCTCATGCTCGTGCTCGGCACGCCCTCATGCCTACTGCTTGCACGTTCGTCGACGTCGTCTTCTTGCACAGCTGGCTAGTTGCCGCTAATCATTCCGGCATAGAATTTCCCTTGACTTCTGTCGGCGTAATGGGGAGGCCGCGTTTACGGGGGTATAAGCCATTGCTTAATGGGGCATGAGCCATTGATTGTCTTACGCAACGGACAGATTTAATTTTGAAGCAATTTAATTTCCATGAATCGCAAGCGGCATTGACGTGCCAATGCTGCTAACCACACCGCCCAGCAAACTCGAGACATCGAACGCAAGCGACAACGGCGAACTTCGGGCATACCGCCAGTGACGTCGTTATCTCCGTATAGCAGCGGTCGCATCATGATTAGTTTAGGTGCCCCCAGGACAAGATTCGCTTACCCCAATTTTCCGGTAGGGGACTGCTTGTTTTTTTCCAAATGGTGACCTTATGCTTGTTCAAACTATTTTGGTAATCTCGTACGTGCACCATGAAGTAGTCCGCCGCGCTTGTTGGCGTTAATGTGCTAATGTCAACGAAACTCTATAAAAGAGTACTTATGGACAGTGCGAGAGAATGGGGCAAGAGAAGACTATACGGGTGCAGACTAACTACAAAATATGCCTAAAATATAGATATCTGTAAGCTCAATTCATATACGTGCCGAGAGGAGGGAGGAGGAGGAAAAACTTTATTTTTGTCAGATGTAGAGTTATTTGAATTACTGGATTCCTGCTTCTGGTAGGCGGTGTGAGGTGGCCGTAAGCCCTTGACTTCGGCGTCCTCCAAAGCCCAGTTGATGGTCCGCAGCTGGACCGCGGAATCCGAGCTGGACAGCGCTACCTCCCAGTTTCGAAGTGTTATTGAGTTGGATGAAAATCAAAATTACGAGTTCAAGACTATGTTTGTTCCAAGTTATGCGAAATACATGCGGACATGAGAGCTTTTGAACTATGGAAGAAAGCTGCTCACTTCTGTTGAGCACCATCATAGCATGAAGTGAAATGTAAAATTTCCTTTCAACTACGTTGCCGCCTTTAGTCTACGTGGCTTATTGCGAATGACGCGTGAAATATTGCTCCATTTGGAAGCTGTATAGAGTGTAGTAGTTCACTCACTGTAATGTTTTGTGACTGAACCAGCAGATCGTGCCTTGGCCGCGATCGCTGTGGTTAATATGCAAGGTTGCAATTAACATAAGACGTTTTTTGCATCTTTATGCGGCTATTAATGCATAAACATCCTTATCTTGACCCATGCACTTTCTGGGGGTCATCTACGTTTATTTGTGTACGTTTTCCCCACAACCTGGTTCACTGGGTAGTTCATGGTCAAATCGGCATCGCATCGGGCTGATGTGAGGGAACCGGGTTTGGAACAACTTGCGTCACTGAGTGCTGTTGCGAAAGCCGGAGGTCCGGGCGGCCACGAAGGTTCCATAGATGGTGCCATGCCATGTGCCGAGAGGTGGAGATATCCAGGGAGATCAGAAATTGGTTTTATATACAAATTTGTATGCGGTATTTTACAAGAACGGCTCCATGATATTGGAGCCGTCTACATGCTCTAACATATTTGCATGTTCTAGCGTTTACATCTCCGAGCGTCCTCACAACACTCAAGTCCCGTTGTTTTATCCCTTTCGTTTCCCTCTTTCACTCTACGAGGGAATACACCTTAGTTCTTCTTTAGCCAATGACAATCTTCGACCAGTTCGCCACATTCCGCCCATGATGTGTCGTCGTTCCCCACCGGGCTCCGCCTCCAATCTTGCCTGATCGCCCCGCACACAGGCAACGGCTGACATCTTGGGAACCAAACGTTGATGTCGTTCGCTACGGCAACGCTTGACGCTGGCCCCTTGCAAGAATTAGCCGCCTCTCCGTGGCGGTCAGTTCGCGGAAGCCACCATTTCCAGGGAGGGCGGTGGCTGTTGTCTCGGAAGGGGCTCCAGGTTGGCGCGTCACAGTCGGCGCCGGGCCTTGTCATAGTTCGGGCGGGCGCTGGTGCTTCACGAAACACACCAAGAGCGACGTTGCCGTTTTAGCTACGCACGAGGCCGTTGATCCATTGAAGTCTGGGGACTAATTGCTCATCCATCAGTTCCAGGTGACTGACTGACACTCCTTGGCCGTGAGAAACGACAAGCGTGAAGAGCGCATGATGTGTTCACGTCTTTCGATTAGGCCTCCTTTGTCCCGAAGGACCGCCAGACACGACAGTGCATATGTGACGCGTCTCAACGAATCTCTTTCACGCCAACCTGGGTAACTCTAGATGAGAGATTGGATAGATACCACTGTTCAATGAAACTCTTTGACGCCGACTTGGAACACTCGGTATCTGCCACTCGGTCAGTGCTGGTCTTCGCTGAACGAAGGAAAGAGGGGAGAAGGAAAGGTAGGGAGGTTAACTAGTTTGGCACAACTGGTTTGCTACCCTACACATGGGAGCGAGACTCGGGTCACTAGAGCAGTAGGTGTGCGCAGTACGACTTGGGCCAGTGGGTGTGTCGTTGTCGCCAACTTGAGTAACTATGCGTATGCGACTGGAAATGTACCACTCTACAATGAAGAAAAAGATCCTTTAAATTTCTGGGCGATATCGAACCCACGTCACAAGGGTTCCTGAAGGAAAGCAACTGACGCTTCATCAGGCTGCGCCACACGTGCACTAGTTATGTGTCATTATTCAATGAACGTCCTTCACGCCGACGCTTTAGCGAGCTGCGCCATGAATGCACACGGGTATGCACCGCTCTTCGATAAACATCTCGCAAATATGGGTCGCTGACTAACTGTGCGACTGGGTGTGCGGGAAGCAAGTGAGCGATTCTCAGCCTTCGTACACGCGGGCACTCTGCTCGTCGTGTTTCGCAGGCCACTTGCGGATTTCTCTGCAGTGCCACTAGATGGTGCAGTGTGTCCAGAAAGAAGCGCGAGAGAGGAGACCGGTTGCCGCATTACGCGTTTCTCATCGTTCGCATGCACCGGCGCCGGCATGCATTTCGGAGACCTCGCATAGTCTTCTCGGCCGTTCAGCTAGATGGCGCCGAGTGTTCTTAGGTATAAGCGCGAAACAGGGGTGCTGCTGCAGTTCACAGCTCATGCTTAACTCGTTTCGACGGTGGCAATACGTTGTGTCGCTATAATTGATTCAATGCCAAATGCTTTACCGTCCGGGAGAGGCCTTCGTCCTGCAATGGACACAAATATAGCGTGGTGATGATGATGATGGTGCTTTACCGTCAACACTCTTCATGACTCGGTTTCGCACATTTTTACAAGTTATTACTCGAGCAAAATAGAGCTAGTCATTGGAGAGCACCGTGATTACAAGTGATAATACAGATATTCCATCCAGAATGCTGCAGGCTACAAATGCGTGTCCCCCAAGTGACGTCAACGACGACAACGATGATGATATTCGTTCCATTCATCGAATCTATTTTACTGGCTGTTTTTCTAGCACTGTCTCTTTAATGACGCCATGTTCACGGTTTACATTTGAATTACTCTGTATATTGCTATAAGTTTTTTTACCTTTTCCTCCACTCCGTGTTCACACTTTTGAAGTTTACTTATTGATGCACTTTAGCTCCCATGTATTTTCATCCATGTTCCTAAGTTGTTATAGTCGTAGTCGTAATGTTTTCTAAGTCTTATTACTACTGCATCCCGCTTTTGACACATTTCTAGAATATCTTTAGGGATGCTTGATTATGACTTTATGTATGTGCACAGCGAGATATTTATATTGTTCGACTATGAGTATAGCTTGTAGTTGAATTGACACCACGTGATTACTAATCTCTTGACCAAATTCCATGTTCGCCGATTTCCCTGTGCTAACCTAAAGCCCAGAT